>NC_056744.1:1640467146-1640491224 GCF_019279795.1 Protopterus annectens | reverse complement strand
TGGAATCTAACTGTAATCATTGTTGATGTATGATTGGCACTGATAAAGTAGAAGGCAACAAAAGGGGCACTTTATCAATTCAGGGACAGGTAAGAGGTATGGTGTTGTGTGTGTGTTTGTGTGTGTGTGTGTGTGTGTGTGTGTGTGTGTGTGTGTGTCTGTGTGTGAGTATATTTGTATGTGAGTGTGGGGTTGGAACTGAATGAGAGGGAGCCTGTGCTAATGTGATGCACTGTCCACCAGTGATGATGACTGCAAGGACAGCAGAAAAGAGTGTCTTAGCACTTGCAGTAATTACCAAGTGATTCAAAAATATGCAAATTAGTCAATAATGCGGTATTTCCTCATTGAGGCTAATAAATCTCTAACTCATTGGTTTTCGTGATCATGCTAAAAGACCTTTTTTGATATATTCATACCACTCATTTCCAGGCCTGTTTCTGAAACCTGGCTATTGTTGACAAAAATCAAATTGAATTAGCAACGTTAATATTTTGCTTAATTCAGTGTAACTTTCTTTATACAGCCTTTGATGAACACATAATATAACATTGTTTTAGTTAATGCCATCCATACAATTATTATTTTATCCAGTTTATTCATATACAGAGTGATAATTACATTGTTTCTAACATCAGCTAAAACAATTCTGAGTTGTCAAGTTGTAAGTTGTTTTCATCTGGACCATGAACTTAGTTCTGGAAGTTAGGTTTGTGGAACTGAAGTCACAGATCCATTATTTTACTGCCTGCAACCCACAAGGGCTAAGTTGAGTATACATTTAACCCAGGAGATGCAGCCCAGATAGGATATTTTAAACAGTGTGTATCCTGTGTCTGGGCTTGCCAATATATTACATCACTTTTAGTAAGAAATATAGAAACAGGACTGTTTGAATCTCTACATTTACAAAAACAAAGGTGGGTGTTGTGATGATTATACACATCTTGATATTTATAGCATTATTTCTAACTTGTGATTTGGTAGTGGTAGTACTACTTTTTTTCATTGATTTCCCTTTCACTATAGCTTTCCTGCTGTTCCATGTGAGATTTACAGATGCTATTTATTAAAGATGACATAGAAAGAAAAACACCAGCACCATAGTAAAAATAAGTAAATCTTTTTTTTTCTCAAAATTGGCATAAATACATAGACTCATATACTCAGGGTGAAGTCCAGATAAATACACCTATTTTTCTCAAGTCATTAGGAAAATAAAAAGCAAATATGAAGAGTACGCTATTAGTTTGAAAAATCAAAGAATGGAGATGGATTCTGCATAACAGAAAAATAAATACAAAGATAAACGTGAACTGCATTTATATACATATACATATTCATTAAAGTTATACTAAGTCACTTCTGATTATGTAACAAACGTAAATACCTTTTTTCAAGATATAGGAAAAAATTAGGAAGAACAGTGCAGATATACCGTAATATAAGTGCCCCACAGTCATCTAATAGAGAAAAATAAAATGAAATAAACAGTAAGCAATGAAGGGTGGGGGTAGGCATGGAATGAATGAAATGATCAAGAAAGCATAAATAACTAAAATATAACTGAAACAGATATGACAGTTAATTTATATTCCAAGTGTAAGAGTACGTTAATACTGTCTGTCACACCTGGACTGAATGATTTAGTCACTTTCCTTATACCTAAAAAGATTTTCTTTACTATTATTACATTAATAAGTTTTCAAGTTAAAAATAGACTAAAAGATACATTAATATGTTATTAATATGTTAATAATAATTTGTGTAGTAGAGAGCAAATTATTATTGTTTATTGCACTTAAATGTTCACTTTTAGAGAAAAGCATTCCTTGGGGGCAGCTTCATGTTGTCTTTGCTGCCCTATGTTTTGTTAAATATAAATTCACTGAAGCAGCAGTCCTATCAAAAAACTACCTGAAGCTTCCTTCTCATTGAAACTAACAAGGAGGCAGAGGAAAGAATAAGGCCATCTTTACAATGGGCAGGGCACAGACATATGAAGGTCAGAGAAGGAGGCGTAATGGTTGATGAAGAAATGAAAAATGTAACAAACAGCCAAGCAGTTGGGGGGGTCAGACTTATGTTATTGAGAGGAAAAAGCCCTACCATTGTCCTGTGGTAAGTAATGGGGGGACATAGGAGTAAACAAGAGAATGACCAAGCAAAGGTTACCAATAGCTATTTGACTATGGTGCTTATTTATGAGCATCAGAGAAAGATGCCTGTCTTGGAAGACAGTGTGGCAGAAGCCAGCAGAGGTATCTTAAAGGGAAGATAGGAGGTTTTAAGGAACTAGTGAAAAGTAATGGTAACAGAACCAGGGATTCCTGAGGAAGAGGGTCGGCTCTGTAACAATGACTTCAGTCTTCTCGGTCTTTGGCTTGTCATGTAGGTGTGGCTTGTTATGGAGGACAATGCAAAATGTTATTTTATAGAAACTAGATATTGAAATGCATCCAGGAAACATCACATTCAGAATCTTACCATCTGCAGAACATTTTACAAGAGGAAAAAGTGAATTCTGTGGCACAAGTGTTATATTTTAATAAGGACTGGATCTGAACCTATTCTGTGACGTGAACAAAACATGCTAAAGAGACAGATATGTGTCTCAGAGATTACCCCTTCTTATTCACATAAAGCAGTGCCCTCCCCTATTCCTCTTCAAAATCAGTTTGGATCACCTGGTTGGCCAATCATAATTTTACTCCTGGGATGGTGCCCTTGTCCTTTATGGACAGGGGCAGTCTGTAATATACTCAGTAGTAAAGGTGCATACCTAAGCCATCCTCTAGTCCTTAGGGATTGAAAATCGGGTAAAATTTGGGTAATAATGGCTAGGTTTGTAAGGGCTCGAGCCGCTAACTTAATAATCTCTTATAAACCTATGAAATACATACATACTGTGCAACATACCATTTACACAGGGGCCTTGGAGAATGAGGTTACAATCGGAGGTATATCAACACTTTCTAATAAAATACATAATGGCTGTATTCACCAGGTCCATATCATATGAACGAATCACACAAATTGTGAATGCTCATAATATCAAACGTACCGGACCTCAAAGATATTTGCCCTTTCCTCACTGTAGTGTGATCTCGGAGTTGGAATATAAATTTAGTTGGGGGGGTGTGCCCCCACAATAGGAAGTTTGAGGTCCGGTACGTTCGATATTATGAGCATTTACAATTTGTGCGATTCGCTCATATGATATAGACCTATATTCATCTGCTACATAAAGACAATGTGATTGTCACTGGTATTAGAAATGCCATAGCCTCATAAGGAAACCACCCCACTTGCAGAATGCAAATAAAATGCACTCTCAAAGGCTGCACATCAAATGTCATGCCAAACACATTGCCATCTGGCTTCTTTTGTCTTACTGGTGACACTTAAAGGATAATTTGCTTATTTTAACCCCCACCCCTCATTTCTAGTTTACTACCAGTCTACATTACCGTGGAATATAAACAGGTAAAATTGGGACTGTCAGTCTGTGTGCTGGAAAAAGTTTCTGCTGCCATCTGCTGCATACTCTAAATTGTGTCCTCCTAGCATTTCAGAGTTATCTGCATGCCAAAAAATAACTTTGCTGCAAAATTAATTCTCCCTGGACTTATATCATTCTGTTCTGGAATGTGCATTGACTTGTTAGCTTGTCAAATAAAATGATGTGCATGGAGTCATTCAAAGTAACAGAAATCATAGGAAATGAAATATGATACATTAAAAATTCAAGGAATACTTCCTGAAAGTGTAAGAACGATTGCAGAATTGTACATATGGGTGCAGTTAAGATTTGCACCTTCCTAGGTGGAAATTATCATCCCACATTTTGAACAATTTTGATAAATTTAAATTTGCAAAAAAAGATCAACATGTAATCTCAATTTCCCAAATGTGATACATAGCATAGAATACATAGGACAATACTGGCCATCTAGTGTATGTGTCAAAATCTAGCACACTTTGCAATCATAAACTTGTTCATTCAGTTAAAAAAACAGTATAATTACATGTCAGGCAAAATATGGAGGTATACTTAAAGTCAATGCCAAGTAAATATTCTTTCTAATAGGTTTAAAAATATCAGAAGTCTGTGGCAAAATGATTTGCCATCCTTGTCAAATGTATAAATGAACAAATAAAAAGTGCTTACTCAAAACACTAATGTCATTTTACCCGAAAGGGACATATAACTACTACAAATGCATTCACACACATAAGAGCTCACACACACACACACACACACACACACACACACACACACGCACACAGACACGCACACACACACGCACACACACACGCACACACACACACACACACACACACACACACGGTCTTGTAAGATTTACAAACTTAGATCCCTCGATACATCTATTTTGGAACAGTTCCTGTAGAATGAATGACGTGCTAAGCAAAGCCTCTAATTTTGTTCATAAGCACTTTGTTGGCTTGTAGTGAAGACCTTTTTTCTTCTTTCATTTCTGTGGCTGAGAGGAGCTGCATTTCAGTCATTCTATATAAGTAGCAAGGTAGCAGCAACAAATGAACTTAGAACAAACATTAAGGAAGAAACACGCTTTGCTATAGCAGAATTGGATACATTTTTATCATTATTGTTCCCCGTACTATTGCTCTTCACTGGGATTCCATTGTCTTGAAGCTTCAGTGCTTTTCCATTCTGGTATTGACAGAGGCTGCTTGCAGAAGATGTGGCAGTCTCAGTCGCTGTCACAAACTGTAGTCCAGGCACCTTACTTTGAAGCCACTTTTGGAATGCTGCAACACGTATGTATACTCCAGGACGGTTTTTGAGAGCACAACCTTCTCCCCAACTCACAAGTCCTGCAAGCACCCACATATTATCTATTTTGCATACCAAGGGTCCACCAGAGTCTCCCTGCAATACACATAATTAATAATATTAGTTATCTGAAACTGACCTCAGATTGTTACTTTATATTTACTAACCTGTTTGTTTACAATAATGTGGCATCATTTCATAAGTAATATGTATTATGGTAAATTATTTTTAATCTACTTTACCTTTCAAGTAGTTCAAATGTTTGTCCAGAATGACAAGTTACTTTTAATTTGTTTTACCTCTTAATTATGTGAGCAGTTTGTCAAGAGTTAAATGTTGTCAAACACAATATAAAATGACAAGCTGAAATTTCTGAATTATTAATATGCATAAAATCTGTCCATGAAGTTGCTTGCCCTTCCTTAGTTAAGCAAATTCTCATAAAGAAAACTGTAACACTCTCTCTCTGCTGTTCTGGTCACACTCAAGTAATTTTGACTCCAAGATGTGGACATATTTTCATTAAAGATCTAATGTATAGCTCATCTGTCTTCTGCAGTGGACCCTTCCAATGCAGATTGGTTCATAGAGTCTCTAGGATTTCAAGGTGGAATTCACTTCTCACATGCACAGAGCTACAGACAGATGCCTTACACATCCCTGTTAAGTCAGTTGAACTGAATGTGCAGGTGTAATTTGCAAATACATATTCTCACACACACACACACACACACACACACATGTATAAATATATATATATATATATATATATATATATATATATATATATATATATATGGGTTCCCTTCAGAATTGTGAAGGTCAAAAGTTAGAATTTCATATGATCGAAGATCATATGTTCGAACTTTCAAAACTTCAAAATCCTGAACGGAGATCAGCATACAGCATGGACCGGGAGATTTCCATTGTCTTCACTGTACTGTGATTTCAGAGTTGGTATATTTAAGTTGCGGGGGGTGTGGGGTATGCAGCCCCCACATAGGTGGTGCAGGGGGGCTTGCCCCCCTGCATACACATGTTTTAGTGTGTTGGGTGGTGTTTTGGGGTGGGTTCACAATTTCGAGATTCTGAACTCGAGATTCTGAAATTAGAGATTTTGGGATTTCGAAATTTCGTAGTGAACCCCTATTTATATATATGTATATATGTGTATAGGGTCTAATTTATCTCTTCCAATTCACCTATATATAACCGAGCACACTCACCTGAAACTTAAGACTAATGAAACTATACTTTGCTGTATCACAAATTCCCAAAATAACAATCAATAAAAATCTAAAAAGAAAACACACACATTCTCCAATATTTTTGCGGGGGGCAAGCCCCCTTGCACCCCCCCCCATGTAGCGGGCTGTGCTCCTCACACCCCACATAATATACACCAACTCTGAGATCACACTACAGTAACAGAAAGGGTAGACTACCCTACCCTTACTGTAGTGAGATCTCCATTTGAAAGTGACAAGCAGTGCAAAAAGAATATACCATAAGCTGAAGACACTACTGTCACATCCGTCATGCCTCCCCACTGGTACAATGTATGACAAGTTACAAGAAGGCTGTACACTTGTATTTCCCACACTACCAGCAACACAGTGAGTATCTCGATGAAACAGACTTTCGGCAAACTGAACTTTCAAACTTCTGGAGTTTTGGGTGAGTGTGCTCGGCTATTTTCCATTCGGTGAACTGTGTAATCGAAGAGATAAAGTAGACCCATATATATATATATATATATATATATATATATAATATGTGTATATATATGGGTTCACTTCTAAATCTCGAAAGCTCAAAACATCGAATCTCAAAATACTGAACTCAAAATCCCGAAAGTTCAAAATACTGAAAACTTGTAATACTGAATCTCATAATATCGAAAAACATACAGGACACTAACACTAACTATACTGCAGCACAAGTACATACAGAAACAAAGAACAGACAAAACATATTAGTCTACTTCAACTATAAGCAGGGAGGCAGGCCCCCCTGCACCCCCATGTGGGGGGCTCTGCCCCCCACACCCCCTGCTACTTAAATAGATCAACTCCGAGATCACACTTCACTACACTAAGATGAGGTATGCTGTAGCATAGTAAATTAAAAGGGAACATGACTAAGGTACAACAGGCAGTCACAAAGCACATAATGGTATGTTTGCCATTTTCTTCTGTTGGAGAAGAGTAATATGTTTCTGTATGTACTCGTGCTGCAATATAGTCAGTGTTGGTGTCCTGTATATTTTATATATACATATATATATATATATATATATATATATATATATATATATATATATATATATACACTCACACACACACACACACACACACACACACACACACACACATGCATATATATATATATATATATATATATGAATCCCCTTCTAATATTCGAAAGGCCGTATCATCGAATTTCATTTTCACTAGATGAAAATCGTGAAAATAAAATACCCGAATGGCGCATTTTTCCGAGAGAAAGTAAACACTTGCCCAACATACTCTTTTCTACACTGCAGTGCTATCCTAGAGTGGTATATATAGTTAGGGAGGGTGTGGGGGATGTAGCCCCCCCCCACCTAGGTGGGTTTCATTTACTCTGCTGTGTGTTTTGTTGAAGTTTGGGCAAGTGTTTACTTGCCCTGGGAAAAATTTGCCATTCAGGTATTTTGTTTTTGTGATTTTCATCTCTTGAAAACGAGGGTTGGGAGGGTGGCCTAATGGTTAAAGTGTTTGCCTTACAAACACAAGGTGCAGGGTTTGAGTCTCACAAGGGATAATTGGCTAGGCTTAAAATGGCTCGCAAGGGCAGTTAGCTTAGTACTAATCTATGAACCTATGAATTCGATGATATGGCCTTTTGAATATTAGAAGTAGATTCATATATATATATATATGTTTTTTTTTTTTTAGATCAGTGTGTGTGTGTGTATGTATCTTCAAGAAGCTATGTGGGGGCTTGCACAAGTGTATGAATACTGAGCACGTGTGAGTCTGACTGCCATTTTGTAGAAAGCTGTTGAGATGTAAGCATGTATGTATGTAATGTCTGTCTGTTAATCAGTTTGTTTATATTTTATGATGCTGCTATCCATCCTGATGTGTTTCTGTGTATTAAAGCATTTAAATGAAATACCCCACCTGCTTGTCATCTATGTTTGAGAGGGACGAGCGACATGGTGACAGAAGTGGTAGGTCTAAATGACATGGTGTTAGAAGCAGTAGGTCTAAAGGGGCATGATGTTAGAAGAAGCATGGCCAAGATGAGTTGTTGCCAGGAAGAGTTCCAGTTTCCTCCACTTGAATCCGAGAGGCACCTGGTTGGCACTGAAAGAATATACAGTAGTGAATCATCCCTACTGCATGCATAATTCGCAAAACAGGTGAGAAACTAATTTCAGATATTAAAACTTGCTCAATAGTATTTCTTATTCGCAAAATATGAAACAAGGCATACAGAATGCTCTAAATGATATTTGCATAAACCGATATGTCTGACATTGATAAAAATATTCAAATTGCTATGGAAAATTTTTGAAATAAAGTCCAAATTGCATAAAATGAATAAAATAAGAGTTAACGACTGCATTTTCGCTAAGCACGTACTTTTAGTACTTGTTAAAGATATCTGTTATCAGAAGTGTATTCACATGTTTTTGCACTATTATAGTAAAGTTATTTTGAAAAATACAGCCATTGCAGAGTATATTTCGCAAAGTACAATATTTCGAGCATATTTTGCAAAGTACAGTATTTTGAAGAGTTTATTGTGCATTTGAATGTTATTACAAGCTCACAGAACAACATAATTACAAGGGCCATAATTTTCAGTGTGTGTTTGTTTATACTTTGTGGGCATGGCAGCTGGATTTTGAAAACCCAGCGCACTTGTGTTTGGCAATAATATTGCAGAGAACTGGAGAGTGTTTTAGCAAGAGTACGACATTTTTATACGGGCTGCATTTTCTGATAAAGATGACCATACAAAGGCATTTATTCTGCGTAATTTAGCTGGGTCAGAAGCTACTGAAAGAGAGCTTTCATTTGTGTATGCACCTGCTATCAATACAGGAGAGGGGGAACTATCATATTGTTGTACCGGCTGAATCAAGGGAGGACTCTGAGTGCTTAAAACGTAAATTTAGAGAAATGCCAGACAAATGTTACAGTGCAAAGGCACTTATTTTATACAAGGGATCAAAAGCCTGGTGAAAGTTTTGCAGCATATATAACTGACATGTGAAATAAGGCCAAAACATGCAGATCTGTTGACTTAAGGGATGAGTTGATAAAGGACAGACTTGTGTGTGGTATTAAAGATGATGCTGTGAGAAAGATTTTGCTTTGTGACCGTGATTTAACTTTGAATAAGGCCATTAAGATTTGTCATATATATGAGCTCAAAGAAAAGCATACAAATATGCTTACAAATGAGAACAGCTCTAGAAGGCACAGTGATAAATCTCATGTTGATAGCATGCAGCACATGGTTAAAAAAAACAGGCCCAAGCACATGGCAGCAGCTGTAACTCCTGCAACACCCACTGGTAAATCCCAGAACTTTCCATCACATTCCAGATTTCACACAGCCTCAGTGAAGCATAACAGTGAGTCAGCAAACTCAAGGCATGGACTCCAACCTAATTTCATTGCCAACTGTCGTAATTGTGGTGGAAGTCATGAATCTAAAAGGGAAAATATTTAGCTTTGGTTAACAATGTCACAAATGCAATAAATGGAATAATTTCAAAAGGTTTTGTAAATCAAAAGGCTCACATTATTTTATTAAAAGGGAACATTTCAAGAAATGAGTTCATCATTTAGAAAGCTGCAACCCAACTCTTTATGTCAATGTTATGTCAGTGCTTCATGAAACAGTTAATGCGCTAGATTTAAGGGCAAAGAATGAAGTATTTTGTACTGTTCAGATAAATGGAAAACCCATAGAGCTCAAAGCTGACACCAAGTTCAGTGTTATGTCAGCAGAAACATTTGATAGAGTGTCATGGTGAAAGGCTTGATTTGGCAAGGTATGTGAAGCTTGTAGCTTATGGTGGTGAAGAAATTCAGACTGAAGGCTCAGTAGTTTTCATGTTACTCTGCTGGAAGATGCTATGACTTGTTATTTTATACGGTTAAGAGGCACATCCAGTCATTATTAGGGCTCAGAGACAGTTTGAAAATGGGGCTGCTTTCATTTAATAAGGAAGTCCACCAAGTCAGCTTGAAAAACCACTACTGTAATTTCGCCCAGTATATTTTTTCTACCTATGCTGATCTCTTTGAAGACAAATTAGGGAAGCTTCCAGTTGTGTACGCCATGAAGTTAGACCTAGACATCAGTCCAATTATCAGGTCACCATGAAAAGTTCCACTAGCCATGCAGGACAGAGTCAAAGCCAAGCTCGATAAGATGGTGTGACAAGGTGTGCTTTTCCAGTTGTAGAACCAAGTGAATGGGTATCTTCTACGGTGGTAGCTCATAAGAAAAGCTCGGATGACATCAAAATATGTATTGATCCATGAGACTTGAACAAAGCACTAAAAAGATCTCATCATCCAATGAGCACAGTTGAAGAAGTCGCAGCTCAGATGCCAAATGACACTTTTTTTCTGTCTTAGATGCACAGAGTTCATTTTGACCAATTCAGCTTGAAAAGAAATCCTCATTGCTCACTACATTCAGTACTCCATTTGGCGGGTACAGATTTTTGAGAATGCCATTTGGGATAAATTCTGCAAGTGAAGTCTTTCACTGTCCAATGGAGCAACATTTTTCTGGATATCCTTGTGCTATTATAGTAGACAACAAACTGGTAGGAGGTAATGGTGAAGCTGGGAATGACAGAACCTCAGAAAAATTCTGGAAAGAGCACGTTAAGTGAATCTCAAGGTCTATCCACAGAAATGCAAATTCAGGCTACAAGAGGTTACTTATGCTGGCCATTTATTTACTAGTTTAGGCCTACAAACAGACCCTTCAAAACAAACAGCCATTCTTGAGATGCCAGCTCCAGATAATGTTCAAGCCCTGCAACATTTTCTTGGCATGGTTAACTACCTAGGCAAGTTCATTCCAGATTTAAGCTAATTATCAGCACCACTCAGAGAGCTGACACATAAAGATGTATCCTGGTCTTTGTTAGAGCAACTCCGGAGAGCATTTGATGGCCTGAAGCAGAGAATTGCTAGTCCGCCAACTCTCACATACTATGATGTTCACAAACCATTTACTCTTTCATGTGATACTTTGAAATTTGGTCTTGGTGCAGTCATTTTACAAGAGAATCAACCTTGTTGCCTATGCATCAAGCATGCAGTATGCTCAGATCGAGAAAGAGCTTTTGGCAATTGTATTTGCATGTTCAAAGTTCCATGATTATGTTTATGGTAGACCTATCCAGATCAAAACAGACCTCCAACCTCTAATCACCGTCTTGAGAAAACCTATGCATTCAGCTCCAGCTAGACTGCAACTTATGATGCTGAGACTGCAAAAGTATAATTTCACTCTTGTCTCCAAGAAAGGCAAATGTTTTTATCTTGCTGATACATTGTGCAGATCACCCAGAAACACCACAGAACAGCATGAGAAGGAGAACATTGATTTTGAAGTCATGGAAGTGAGAAATTTTTTTTCCACATGTCTTGATGAGCTGGGAGATCACACAGCTGCAGATCCAGTTTTACAGAGGCTTAACCACTTTATCAGTCAAGGATGGCCATCAAAGCAATCTAGTTTACCTCAAGAATTGCAACCTTATTTTCCATACAGAGATGAGATGTTGTCTGACAAAGGTATCATTATGAAATGTCCGAAAGTAATTGTTCCAAAGGCCTTGCAACAGGAGTACATTACTATCTTGAATTGTGGTCACCCAGAAACTGACTCTACCAAAAGTAGGGTGAAAGGACTACTATTTTGGCCTTCTATGTCACAAGACATTGAGAAAGCACTTTTATCTTGTTCAGTGTGTAATATTACAAAGCCACATCAACAGAAGGAACCACTTCAGCTAAACCAGATTCCTGAACTACCTTGGTCGACAGTAGCCACTGACATTTTCGAGTGGAATGGTCAATATTATTTGGTGTTAATAGACTTTTACTCTAATTGGTTTGAGATTGACCTACTTCCTAATCTAGCATCCAGTACTGTCATTACTAAGATGAAGCATCATTTTGCAGTCCATAGTAATCCACACAAAGTTATTTCTGACAATGGCACACAGTTTACAAGCCAACAGTTCAAAAGATTTGCTGAAGAATGGGACTTTACTCATGTCACAAGTAGCCCTGAGTATGTGCAGTCAAATTGTTTGGCAGAATGTGCTGTTCAAAGTGCAAAACAGTTACTAGAGAAGTCAAAAACGAGATAATAGTGATGTTTTCCTGAATTTTTGAATCTAAGAAATATTTCTCATGATAAACATCTCGGTTCACCTGCCCAGAGACTTCTGTTGAGACAAACTAGAACCACATTACCATTCAGTAGTCAATTGTTGGTTCAGTGTGTCAAGAAAAAGTCAGTGAAAACCAATCTGTTGAAGAAGTGTTTAACCCAGAAGTCCTAATATGATAAAACCAGCAAACCGCTCAATCCATTATGAGAAGTAGAAGTGGTAAGGATGCAAATGTCCAAAGGTTATGATTGGATTGGAGTTGTGAAGAGTATTTGTCCAGAGCTGAGATCGCACATTGTGGAATCACAAGGAGCAGAGTTTAGGCAGAATTGGAAGCATTTGATACCGGTGTCTGAGCCTATACCACAGCACATAGTCTTTGAGAAAGACTCTTTATCTCAGAGTGAGTTATCTAGTGTTCCAATTCCAGAGGAAGTTCTAGTGAATGTTCCCACTCCTGTAATGAATCCAGAAGTTCCTGATAAGTTGTTCACCGAAGATTGTCCCTGTTACTAAATTCAGTCCAGAATGTTATTTTACGAGATTTGGTCGTATTTCCAGACCATGTAACGATACACGCCAAATTGTACTTGAAAATTGCGTTTTGTTTTTAATATCTGTAATAATGCATGTCTGATTCTAATGTTATTTTTACCAAGGGCAATCTTTTTAAGAGGGAGGATGTAGATCAGTGTGTGTGTATGTATCTTTAAGAAGCTATCTGAGGGCTTGTACAAGTGTATAAATACTGAACACGTATGAGTCTGACTGTCATTTTGTAGAAAGCTAGGTCAGCATGCTGACCTTTGACCCTTACCTCTGCAGTAGTGTAATCTTGGAGTTGGTATATTTACTTAGGGGGTGAGGATGGGTGGGTTTTCTTTGCTTTGATTTTAGTGTGTTTGTGAGGTTGGGTGAACGGTTACTTACCAGTAGTGATCTGTCATTGTTCCGAGCGGTCGGTCTTCTTGGATTTTGGGTTTTTCACCTTGGTCTTATAAAAGTCTGGTAAGTGGGATTTCAGTCTAATTAAGAAGACCCATATATATATATATATATATATATATATATATATATATATATATATATATATACACACGCACACGCACGCACACACACACACACTTTTTTATATTTGTGTTTGTATTTTAGAGTTTGATGAAACTTTTGAGGTACAGTGCTATTGGGGTCATGGACATAGATGTGGCTAGTAACGTGGATCAGACCAGGTTAGCATTAGTAACATCTGGCTTTTGTGCAAATTCATGCCCCAGAAGCAAAATCAAGGTACAATTTGTAGATAAGGCATACACCTTAAGTTTTGTACTGCCTGTCTTCTTCCAGTTTTCATGCACATGCATATTGTCACAGTTTTGTCATTTCTCATTGTAGTTCCTAGCAACACTGACAGTATGATATTGAACAGACCACATTGAAAAATGGCGGATCATTCAGGTAACCAAGTCACTGGGAGAGGAAGGTGTTACTGCTCCTCGTAGGTAGCATTTTATAAGCAGCATTTGGCTTGTACAGGACAACGCCTCATGAAGGTACAAATAGGAGGACCAAGACCAAGGTTGCTGACCTCATCTCATGTGGATGGGGATACTAGATGCACTGAAACCCCTGTAAGAAAGCATTAGTCTTGCAACCTATATGGGGCAGCCAGCCTTTTCCCACAAATTCAAGATAATTTCAGAGAAAGACTTTTGTAAGTCAATGACGGGCACTTTTATCTTCTAACTCTATGTTGGGGTACTATCCAAATGTAATTTATGTAGACTGTGTCAATGAAATAATAGTAATAGTGAATGAGCAATATTTTTCTTGCAGTTGTTGCGTTACAACTTCAACAGCCAGGGTTCAGTTGTGGTTGTAGTTACAGTCTTCATGAAACCTGTGTGTTATTCTTCCGTCTAAGTTGGTTCCCCCAGGTGATTTGGCACCCTTTACTGTCAGCAAATTGCTGTGTAGTTTAATTACGTACTCTGTACTTTGTGCTGCTGCCAGGTATGCATGCATGCATGCATGCATGTTCATGTCTGTGAGTGCTCTCCCCATGCTTGCCTGACATCCCAATCAGGGTGTATTATGCTAAGCATTTGCTTTTTTCTTATATAGAATCATGTGCAATTTGACCTGAAATTGAATTAAGCAATTATTGATAATGGAATGATGAATTTTGCATGTTGCTTATCATTATTGTATTGATGTGTTTATCACATGATATTTAATGAGTAAGATTCCTCTGAGAGGAGCTTTTACTGAGAGACTTGGGTTGTCAGACCTTGTACAAAACAAAATAAGAATTAGCAATGCAAAATTAGATACAATAAAAGGTAGTAACACAACAGTTAGTAAAAAGACGGACAGTTGTGCTGTATTTATCAATACATATTATTGACTTTACAAATCAATATCTATGCCAGAAACTATGAAACCCAATAACACTGTATAAACTGTAATAAGAATGTTGCAAAGTAATCCAGGCACCATTATTTATAATAACTGAAAGTGAGTGTTAGACAATGTGATGAATGAAGAAGCACTAAACTAGTATACACTGAATCACCATTAACCTGCATGACCAGTCCAGCGCAGCCAATGGGCAATACTAATCTCACATGTACATGCAATGTGTCATGTGTGACAGTACCATACATACATACATTCTTATATTAGCAGTAATATGTATGTTTGTGTGTGTTTGAGTGCAAATATATATATATATATATATATATATATATATATATATATATATATATATATATATGTATATTATTGCTAATAGAAGAATAAAGTTTGTCTTTTTTGTCTGTTCATAGCTTACTAGTAGCAGATGAAAACTGCCCTACTTGCCCTCTCCTCTCCTACTTACCATTTTGTCTCGTGTCTTTTTGATGGAACTGAGTCAGAGTTTCTCAGTTCCACACACATTCATGTAGCTCAATTAATGTATGTGGCACAACCTCTGTGACTAATGTCCTAGGATCTGGGTTATTATGCATTAGTAGTTATTATTTCTGTTTGCTAATGATGCCCCTACTATCTAGCTTGTTATTCTTCTTGAAATTCCATCCCCTTACATTCTCCTGTCATGATATTGTGCATCTAGATCATGCCTTTCTCTTGTTCCTCCTTGTCTCTAGTGTGAAGGCTTGATTTATTTCACTTATCCTTGCAGTCTAATCCTTCCATCATACAATGTTACCTTTCTTTGCACCTTTTCCAGTGCTGTTATATTATTTTGCCTACAGTGTATCTATATTTGCACACAGTATATAGTTGATGCCTGGTCAATGCCTGGAGGAGTGAAAAAAAAGACCTTTTTGTCCATGCAACCTGTCCCTGTTAGGATACATCCAAGCTTCCCACTAGTCTTGGCATGATCCTTTTTCTCATTTTCTGATAACCTAGATGTACAATTACTACCACCCAAGGTCCTTCTCCTAGTTAATATGACTGACTGCCACCTCTATAGTCTGCAGTTCTATTTAAGTTGCTGTTTCTTGTATTTGTTAGTGCTGAATCATAGTTTCCACCTCTCTGATCATTTTGGCAAATTCTCTAGCTTCTTCATAAAGCTTCTTTCTTCATTGCACACTGTCATCTCTTTTTGGGTATCATCCACAAACAAGTTAATCATGTTCATGATTCATCTCTTTATGTCAGTGCCAGAGACACTGAAGAGTACTGTGTTCATTAATCACCCTTGAGACCACTGTTCATCTCAAAATCTTGACAAAGACCTGCTCACCTCCACTGCCTATGTCTTCCCTTATAGCCATCTTATTACCTACTTTAAGTATTCATAAACTGACCCTAAATCCTGTGAATTTACTCACCACTCTTTTGCAGACAACCAAAACAAAATCCATATCGAATTCTTGGCAACCTATTTATTGTTACCCTCAGCTGTAATATCCTTATCTAGCTCTGCCATGACCCAGTCATAGAACTGAAGATCCCTTCACTTATAATGTCCTTATCCAGCTCTGCCATGACCCAGTCATAGAACCGAAGCTCCCTTCACTTATAATGTCCTTATCTAGCTCTGCCATGACCCAGTCATAGAATTGAAGCTCCCTTCACTTATAATGTCCTTATCTAGCTCTGCCATGACCCAGTCATAGAACTGAAGCTCCCTTCACTTATAATGTCCTTATCCAGCTCTGCTATGGCCCAGTCATAGAACCGAGGCTCCCTTCACTTATAATATCCTTATCTAGCTCTGCCATGACCCAGTCATAGAACTGAAGCTTTCTTCACTTATAATGTCCTTATCTAGCTCTGCCATGACCCAGTCATAGAATTGAAGCTCCCTTCACTTATAACATCCTTATCCAGCTCTGCCATGGCCCAGTCATAGAGCCGAAGCTCCCTTCACTTATAATATCCTTATCTAGCTCTGCCATGACCCAGTCATAGAATCAAAGCTCCCTTCACTTATAATATCCTTATCTAGCTCTGCCATGACCCAGTCATAGAACTGAAGCTCCCTTCACTTATAATATCCTTATCCAGCTCTGCCATGACCCAGTCATAGAACCGGAGCAACTTCTACTGCCACAACCTTCCGGCTGTAAACGTAGGTTAATTCATTTCTTGGAGATAGTAATAAACCAGGGATCCATTCTTTTTCCTTGAATATTTTTTCCTGTTATAATTCTTACCACATATGTCAAGTTTGTAATTCCCAGGGCTGGTATTGCTCTTTACCTTGCATAGTGATCCTACAGTAAACTTCTTCAAATTTTTTGATATCTTTGTCAAAAGGTCTTCCATTGCAATTGGCAAATGTTTCAAGATTTTAGTTTATATCCCATCAAACCTTGGGACCTTGCCCTCCTTCAACCTATTCTATGCTTGCTCCATTTTGCTGAGCTTGATTGTCCCAGCTGTCCATGCTTCAGTCTTCTTGCCCCTCATTTCCTTCCAGACCAGAAATCTTGTTCTTGGTTTCCTCTTGATATCAGAGATGAAGAAGTTCAAAAGCATTTCTGTTTTCTTCTCAATATATCATGTGTTTTGCCATATGCTGGCCATTTTTATTAGAACCAGCTTATCACTTCCGCACTTCACAGTATACTGGAACATGTGTGCTGGCCTACTTTACTTCTCCACACTTTCTTTTCCATCCTTTTGTTATCAACTCTAATATCCTAAGCTGTGCTCTATTTACTGTGCTTACTCTGCTTGTCTTCCTTCTTTGTATCTCCTATGTGTATTCTCCAACTCCATTAGTGCTTGCATGACCATTTTTAGAAACTGTAAGGGTTTTCTTCTTTTTTTCCATTTGTAGTTTTCCTCTCAGTCCATTTTGTTTTGCTCCTTTTTGCTATTCCTATTTTTTCTAATAGTTTTTAAAGTCCTTTAATTGTCTACCATTCGTCTAGCTCCACCATTACTCTTTCTCCAAGTTTATTTATTTATTTGTTTGGATTTGTGAACTGGGGTAGAGCACTGATCCACATGGACATTCCTCACACTAAGCCTACAAACAATGACTGATTAAGTGACCTTCTTTGAATTACACTATGGATAAGTGGAGATTGCATGAATCAAATTCTGGACTCCAGGATTAAATTGGTTACCAGCTAGTCTTAATACTCTGCCTTAACTTCCAGAGAAGCTTGTTAATTTTGCATTGTAGAATCTCACACATGAGTACTGTACTTTTGCAAGAAGTAGCTAAAAGACTGGAAGTTCGGTAACTGTGTTAAGTTGGTAGGAGGACTTTAAAGCATAACTCCAAATTTGTCATTAATGTCGAAAAGGGTATTGAAGGGATTGAATATGTAACTGTAAGTTAAACATTTTTTGTTCTTTTTAATATGTGCATAATCAATTTCTTGAAGTAAATATATTGTATTGTAAAGTAGTTCTGTCAAGAATGCAGAGATATTCTAAATGTGATGTGGAGGAGTCTTATCAGTGACTGTTATTTACGCTAGTGATATTAAAGCAAGGGAGTAATTTTTATCAACTAAAATGCATCTGGGGTTTATAATGTAACAAGATAAAGGGTGGATCTATGTAGCTATGTAGCATAATGTGATCTTGGTTAGTATTAGTAGAGAGATGTAAAAGTAGGGTTGCCACCTTTCTTTGTGGCTAAAACCAGACAAAAGCCACACCTCTTGCACCAACCATAACTCTGCCCATCTCCACTCCTGTCACACCCACTCTCCATCCATTTTGTGATGTCATTATCATGTCAGCTGAGGGGAGGGGTTGCCCTCTTTTTCTGCTCGTGATGCCTTCTTTCTGCCAATTTACTATGTTTTTCGATAAAAAAACAAAAAACAGTAAATCTGCAAATTTAGCAAACTCTGATAGTCCGTTTCTTTTTTTTTAAACAGAATACCAGAGTTTGTATAGTATTTTCCAGACTACAAGAAAATATGTTTGATTTCTGGATAGTCCCAAAAAAGTAATAGGTGGCAAGGCTATATAAAAGTATATTGATCATATCATATGTGTAATAAATAATAATAATTTCTTCTGGTATTATATATGTTACAGTAGAGACTAATGTTCTTAGTTTACATTGCAGACAAGGGAATGTTTTGTTTTTCTCAGTAAACAGGCTACAATATGGGAAGCATTAAAATGATAGTTATTTTGCATTTAAAAATAACTATTTCTTACATTTGTAAAGCTATTAGCTGTTTTCTTTTCCACCAGCAAATGGCTGCAGTTGAAGAGAGTAGATCTACAGATGCAGACAATTAATCAGGAAACAACTGAACCAGGTACTCTGAGGCATTTTATAAGAAACATTATGATTAGTAATTAATTGGGATCTGGGAAGCAGTTCAGTGTAAATGAAGGTGAACACTGATGGAAGTGAATAATATTGTAAGTAAATGCAACCCTTAGATTGCAGGTATAGACAAAAAGCAGGGTGCTGAATTATATTAAAAAGTGTAGAGTACAAATAACAATGTCACATGAGACATATTTTGATAGAAATTAGCATGTAGATTTGATAAAGAAAGATTTGGATATTCAGCACATATCAGACACAAAGGAAAATTATTGTAATGATACTGATTACTGGAGGAGTTTGACTTATCTTACCCACACTTGGCTGCTATGTTCATATGTGGTGTGGCAGCTTCTCTCTCTCTCTCTGTCGCTGTCTCTCTCTGTCTCTCTCTATCTATCTCTACATGGCTGCCACAACTTTCCTGAAGATGTAGTTGAGCTTGAGTGTAAGTAGCATCCCATGCAAGCTACGAGGCATCTAAGTCCTTGACTGTGAGACAGTGCTTGATTCCTGGGTGCTTGTAAGAGACCCAAAGAAATACTAAAAAGAATATCAGAAAGATTAAAAAAATATAACTTTTCATAATGGCAGAGAATGAAATATCTTGTTTCATAAAGAATTAAGGAAGCAAACATTCCCTTTGGAATTTTATAAGGAGGTGGATACAAACTTAAGATTTAAAACAATATGAGTTAGTCCAAGACAGAAAAAAATACAATGAACTAATTAAATATAAAATGTTAAAACCTGCTAAGCAGATTTGGTCATTAAAGTTAAAAGCAATTTAGTCAAATGAAAACTGCATGTTTTGTAAACTGATAACATTAAGACTGAAGAAAACAAAGATGAAGGTGGTTGGTTTGTAAGTAAGGAAAGCTATTGTAATTATAATAAGGGGACATTTGTTTGTAGAAAAATATAAAGCTTAGAATCACTGATAATATAATAAGCATATTATTCAAATAAAACAAATTTAACTGGGAAAAGATGTTGAGTAGGGTGACAAGTTTCATTATATGTGGAGGTAAGGAATACTAGTCATTTTTTAGGAAAGGAGATAATAAAGATCCAGGTATCTGCAGCACAATACCTTTATACTTCAGTAATTCTTCTGGAACTGATGGGCTTATTCAAATTTTAATTTCTGTATCTTGATGGCTGATCAGCCCAACAAACAGTTTATGTAGTATACCATTCGAGCTCGAAAAATCTTAAATTAAGAAGGTAAAATTGTTTTTTGCTCTTCTGGACCTTGAAACTGACATTTAAATTTAAGAGAGGAGGAGAGTGTTATGAAATATACGCAGAAGAGGTGCTATTCACATGACTTGGTAATAGCAATAAATAAGTTATATTTGCAGAAGTTAGCTAAGGTAAGGGTAACCATGGATAGTAAATATACAGACTGGTTCCCAATAAAGAATGGAGAGAAACAGAGTTTCCTTTTGGCACTATGGTTATTCCTCATATACACTGATAATGCGATTTGTGAGCTCTCTAAGATAAAAAGGAGACATGGGAAAATAAAACAAGAAAGTAGCCCAACATTACACTATATCGATGACCTGATATTCTTGGCTTTAAGTTTTAAACAGTAAAAAAATAAATAAATAAATAAAAGCTATTAAACTTTAAGGGAATAACACAAATATCCCTTAAAGATTGTAGCTAAAAGTAAAGTCATTATTTAAAATCCAAATTGAGAAATCTAATTTATATCTTAATAACCAGCAAATGGAATTTTTGACCAGTTATAAACATTTTGGCATAATATTAACTTGCAACATTTTTTGGAAATTACATATTCAGCATCTGAAACTGAAGAAAGAGTAATTCATTGCTACTCTTTATCACTGGTGAAATATACAGTGAATATTATGTATCCCCATTGCAGTCTACAATTAAAACTGAAGTTTGCAGCTATATCACATTGAAATTTGGGGCCATGCTGGTAATGAACAAGTATTTCAAAAGGTATATAAATTGATAAAACATCTCTTCCAGCTACCATGGTCTTTCTCAGCCAGTTTTGTTAGAGAAGACTTTGGAGTGATGTGAAAAAAGATTGACAAAGAAGAAGCTGTACAACCAGGAACTGTATAAATGGACATCAGCCAGTGGATTGAACATAAATAAAATTGACTATATTTGTGGAAGGAAATGATGTAAAATCTCAGTAACCTCAATAAAAATAAACTTTGGGGCTGATTATGGTAGAGATCAGCAGCTACCAGTATGCAAATGAAGCTAAAGCTGAAAATAGATAAGCCAACTTGGTTTTAATAAAGTATGATTATGAAAGTATACCAGCAGGATTCAAAGAGTCTCTTTCAAAACTGATTTACTGCATTAGAGACAGATGATAGAATACCAGAAGAACTACAGGAGGATGTGAAAGTTGTACTGAAGAAAGTGACAAGTTCCTCCGAAAATTAAAAAGCAAAAACATTCAAAATGGGTGTATGGTGATATCTACAATATTGCACAGAAATATAAAGAAGTTAAAGCCAGATGAGAAAGAGAAGCAGCTGCGGGATTTTGCCAAAACGTCCAATGGGCCACAAGATGGTGTAATGAAAATATTACAGCGATGGGTGCAAGGAGATATAATTGGAATATACTAGAAGAAGAACAAGATCATCTTTTTTAGACTTTGAGACCTAAGAGTAATTTCTTACCTCAGACTAGAATGTTAAAAGATACTTAAAGTTCTATGTTGAGTAATGCTGAGAAAGGAAAGAAAGTGTAGAAATACTGTACTTAGGAATTATATCACAAAAATCAAAAATTCAATAACTGTTTCCACCTCTAGCTTTAGATCAAGAATGAATGACAATGACGGAAGTAGAAGCATTACTGAATGCTTTTCCAAAGCTCGACCCATCATGATTTGAAGTCATTCCCACTGAAATATTACAGCACTTGGATGTAGCTGTTGTTTAACATAAAAAAGCTATGCCAAGATATTTAGCAGACAGCACTGTGGCCTCTAAATGGTGTTTATGGTGTTCATGAAGAAGGGGGATCCGACTAATTGCGAAAATTATCACACAATAACTCTAATCTGACATGACAACAGTGCTCTTGCCAAGATTGTTCCATAGGAATTACAAAGACACTTAGAACAAGAATTTCCAAAAGTGCAAACAGGAGTTAGGAAATAGGAAATAGGAACATCATTGCAGGTGAGAGATAGTTCCTTCAAAGACAAATGGATATCAAAATGATGCACCTATTTGTATTTCATTAACTATAGCAAGGCATTTGACTGTGTACATTATGGGCCAGCCTGAGAAGCAATGGTGTTGCAGAACACCTGATAGTTCTCATGCATAATCTTTACGTCAGTATAGAAGCAATAGTGTGACCAAAACAATAACTGAGCAAAACTTTAAAAAATAATATTCTAGAATTAAAAAAAGTATATAAAAAAGCTGCATACTTTGTCCATACTTGTTTTATTTATACCTAGAAAAAAATCATAAAGGATTCAGGATTGTATGAAGAAAATTGAGATGTGAAAACTGGAATAAGAATTATTAACAACCTTTGATAACATAACAATAACGGGTTCAGGTGCCTAGGCAGCGAGACATTTCCCTGTGGTCCATTTGACTGGGGACACATGGCTGCAGTGACATTCAGCTGCAGAGAAATATGTCTGTTTGCAAATTCCCTGTGGGCAAAGAGAAGCACACACTGCCACGCTCACAGCTTTAATAGCCAAATGCATGGCGGCAGAAGAAGCAATGAGTGTTGTGCTCAGTGTGCAGTACATACTTATATAACTACAACATGTAGAAGTGTGCTACAGCATGGAGGAAATCCTTCAGGCTACTGTAGTCACATTTATGCTCCAGTATGCATTTTAGGTAATGTTCCCTAGACACTGTGAATGGGATAGTGGTCCACACACTCTAATTATAAAGGCACTGCCCATTGTGCACTGCAATTTTACTGCCACTGACATGCCCTCTGGCCAGCCTGCTGCTGATGCCTGCCATATTGCCTGCTGTCTCATGTTCCCTTGGGGACCATGGACATAGTTTTCCCCCTGTGCATTTGGTTATTAAAGCTGTGGGCATGGCAGTGTATGCTTCTCTTTGCCCACAGCGAATTTGCAAACAGCCATATTTCTCAGCAGCTGAATGTTACTTCAGCCATGTGTCCCCAGTCAAATATACCACAGGGAAATGTCTCGCTGCCTAGGCGCCTGAACCCAACAATAACACATTACTTGCTGAAAGTGAAGATGATATAGCCTCTGCTTATCAGGATTAAATAACCCAGTCTCAGGTTAGGTTTGCACATTGACACGAAAAGACAAAGGTACTGGCAAAAGGTAAAATCAATATTTTTATTTTTGATGGAGAAGAAATAAAAATAGAAAACAAATTCGGCCTTCTTGGATCAATAATCAGTAATGAAATGACATGCAATGACTAAACCCAGAAATGAGCTGCTCTGTAGAATGGCCATGAAGTATTTGGATAGCATCTTCAAGTCCAAGATATATCTTTCTATACAAAACATTGACTTGTGGTATTTTCAATGATGGTATATAGTTACAAAAACTGTACAGTGAAGAAATAAGATAGCAAAAAAATAAAGATCTTTGAAGTATGATGTTGATAAATGATATTGCATAGACAGTCAGGAAAAACACATCAAAACATATCGGACAGATAAAACTTAAGTATTCTCAGGAACTTCAAATGATAGGACTTTGACTAAAGTCAATTAGAAAAGACTTATGTTCGGCAAAGTCAAAAGTCAAAATAAAAGAAGACCAGCAACCCAATGGATTGATACAATAGCTACAGCAATGGATGGCCCTCTATCATTGATTAATTGTCTGAATAAAAACAGAGCACAATTCAAGACAACTATCCACATGCTCACCGTAACTGATACTGACTCACAAGCACTTAAAACAGTTCATAGGGTCACCTATGACTCATCTAGATACATGTCTATAAAAGATCAGTTCAGTGAGCAACTTGTGAATATCTCATGCCAATGAAAATTGTATAAATAAACATTTCTTTGTAGATGGCA
>NC_056744.1:1640349646-1640464646 GCF_019279795.1 Protopterus annectens | reverse complement strand
CATATATTAATGAAGTAGCTCCTGAATGAAGCTAGCTTTTTAGCAGTATTAACACACGACTTTCTAGCTTTCTGTTTTTACTCTTCTCCTGTTTCTAGAGATGTGTCCCTTGTAGCTACACTGTGAATGACTATGGTAGGAGCTCCCCCTGTGATATTGTTTGGAATTCTCAGTGTGTGATAGGAAGATCACAATTTGGTTAAGAAATGAGTATAGCAAGGCGTTCTTTATAAGACTTCACCAAAAGGGATTTGGCCAGATTTCAGAGCCAGGAAAATGCTATACTTTTTCAGAAACTTCAGTATTTATTCACCATGAGAGTTGTTAGCCTTTTAGTTGATTAATATAAATAGTAGAGGCGAGTGAGTACCTCTTCTCCAATGGGCAGTGCATTTCTTCTCCAGTGAGCATCACAAAAAGTAGTTTTTGTATTTGTTTCAGCAAACCATGCTGCTGCTTGCATTTTATTTATATGTGTTTACTGAAACATACATCAGTGAGCAGTTTTACTGGTATCTTCCTAACCTGGGCTGATATCTAATGAAATCAGTACATATACATAAACTAAGCCATGGATGTTTACAAAGCCTGCGCTGGACTTTCCTATTTCTTATCTGGAAAACTAAGCATTCTGAATTAGGATGTAGGTTTAGCTTTTAGTCTATTTTTCAGAAACTTGCTATCACTCAGAGTTCTGTAAGTATGAAGATATTTCTTCTTCTGATGTTCAAGCAGCAAAAAGGGGGGTCTTACAACAGTTTGTCTTGCAGCATTCCAGCTATTATTTTACTTTATTGTTAATTTCCCTTTTGCCTTTTTCTTTTCCTCCATACGTCCCTTCTTTAAGCACTTTAACAGGGATGGAGGCACATATTTTCATATCATTAATGCTTACCTTCCATCTCATGGGATCATCATCATTGTTGGATAATCATTGGAGATTCAAGGCAATGAAGTCTCATGGACATTTAAGCCTTTCCAGTTATCTACCCTTAGACCATATTTCCTCTATTAAGGAGGGCTAGGCTAGTTAATCCTGGAGTGAATTTATGAATACCCATCCAATATGGTAATTCCCATTAGAAAGAAAATATCATATCTCCAGTGTACTTTATTTATCTGCTGGTGAAGATTTAGATCCATTGTTCTTGTTTTTGTGGGACTATTTGATTTGTGGAACTACAAGAGATCTAGAACCACAGGCCCCTAATGGCACAGAAGAGAAGACACATATCTACACTCAGGAATCTGTAAGATACTGAATAAAGGGTCAGTGCCTCCAGTATCTTCTGATACCTTATGGTTTTTAAGCAAATGATCTCCTTGGTTAGGAACCTCTGGGATCTTTCTTATTACTTGATATGTCTAGTGAGATGCATCACAAGGGAACATCGTATTCAGTAATTGGTCTAATTGGTGCTGTATATAAGAATAAATTACCTCTTTAGATTTGGATAATATATTTTTGTCAATTAGCTTTCTGACAGTTTCTGTTACATAATGATCAAAGGAGAGAGAATTATCAACCAAAGTTCCCAGCCCCTAGTAATAATCTCAATTTGACATGGGGTATTTTCCATTATTTTTGTTGAATGGAGAGGTTGCCTACCAAATGTGACAATATTGCACATTTTAGCATTTAATTTGAGCCCATTTTTAGTACACCAGATATTTGCCACTGATGCTCTTGATGAAGTGCTTAGGTATTAGAGGGGGACTTGACAGTGATTCCCAATTTGCAGTTGTCTTTAGACTTGGTTAACCACATGTCTTAGTCCTTGTGATGGAGATCAGAAAAGTGAATGATAAAAGAAGTCCCTGCACTAAGCCCTATGGGACACCACTGGTCATCTTCATACTCTCTGATGAGGCACTTGCTACTTATACTTTGTGGGTTCTATCTTTTAGCCAGTTGGCAATCCATCTTACCACATAGTGATCTGTTTGTATTGCATTAAGCTTACTAACTATGTTAGCATGGGGGATGGTGTTAAATGCCTTGGCCAGGTCAAGGGACATTGTGTGGATACCATGACCACTGTTTCCGTGACCACTGTCAAGAGCCTGTGTTGCCCTTTGAAATAAATTGATCATCTACATTAGACAAAATCTGCCCTTGATAAAAGCCAGCCTGTACGGATCTAGTCTGATGATATTTTTAATATTATCATTTATCAGCTCATTTATAGTATGTTCCATGGTTTTACAAATAAGACTCATCAGGTTGATGGACCTAAAATCCCCAGGGCCAATGGTGAGGTCATCCTTGTGGAGTGGCATCACTACTGCTGTGTGCCAAACCTCAGGGACAAAGTCTATGTCTAAGTTTGAGTTTAATAGTTTAAGGAGTAGGTCTAATGAGACTTTGTCCTCAGGGACAAAGTCTGTGTCTAAGCTTGAGTTTAATAGTTTAATGAGTAGGTCTAACTGGACTTGTTTAGTACTGTTTATTAAACAGGCAAGCATATTATCAGTTGTCAAGGAGGAAATAGTTTTGGTCTTGGAAAGTACCTTTAGTACACCTTCTTTGGTGATGAAGGAGTTCAGAAATTCAGGAATAAATGCACTGTGGATAGTTGTATCTGGGGTACAATTTACACTAGATTTCTTTTCTATAATGTTGGCAATTTCTGCTGGGTCAGAATAGGTTGTGCCATTATGAATAAGGTCAGAGCAATGCTCAGTGTTATTTCTTAGCTTCCTAACATTGCTAAAGGAAGATTTATAACTGTCCTTAGCTTCGGATGCTAACCTAATTTCACAGGTTACTTTAGTAGACCTGATAGTATTTTCAATTTATTTTATTAAATGTCTGATATTATCCTTGATATGATTGTCTTTTGATCTGCTCTGTACTTTAAGTATTTTTTTTCATTGTAGATTTTATTTATGTTGGTGGACCACTGGGGTGGTTTGTTTTTAACTTTCCCATTATATTAAAATCTAGGTGGGAGTTTCAGTTCTGCACATTTATCTAAGGGTTACAGCAATCTTTTGTGAATCTACCTGCTGTGGTAACATTGAAGATGATGCTGCTATAAGACAGTTTTGAAACTTCATCATATAATTTGATGAGATTAAAATGTTTGAAATCCTTGAATTCTAAAATATTGGTTTTAGTGAGTTCAGAGATTTTGAAGGTGAAGGTCACTAGTTTATGATTCAAGTTAACTGAGGAAGGAGATACCAGGGGGAATAATGCTTGATTTGTAAGGACCAGATCAAGAAGGCCTTATGTTGTCTAGTGGGTTTGTTGACAATCCAGTCAAGGTAGTTTTTGTTTGTTAAATCTAAGAACTGTTCGGCATTCTTCACATTGGTGGTATAGATAGTGCAGTTTATTCAGGGATTGCAAACGTCTCCCAAAATAATGGAGTTCTTGTTTATGGTGAGTACATCAAGTATGTTTAGAAACCTTATATGATTTTCAGGGAAATAGAGGGTATTAGAACAAACTATAAACAGTAAGTTTGTCCTGTTTAGTGTGGTTTTGAGTTTCATGAGTTCAGTTTGTGAGTCTTTGGGAATCTTTCTGGAGGTGGTATCGCTCTTGGCAAATATGGAAATGACACCATAGTTGCCATTGAGTCTGAAGGTATGGTAGACACAAAATGCAGGTGTAGAAGGAGTGCTTTCTAAACATTTAATTCAAGCTGTAGCAATTGCACAGATATGGATACTTTCCAAATGCAGGAGAGCCTCAAGGTCGTGCAGTTTGTTTTTGTGAATTCTGGCATTAAGCAGAGCTACCTTAAAGTGATCCTGTTTTAGAGTTCATATGTTAGTTATGCTGGAAATGTCCATTAGTTGGCCTCTGCCTAAAATGACACAATGGGTGCAGCAGCAATGGGTAATTATGTTATAATAACTGTCATATGAGGCCTAGTCATAAAAAACTGACTAGCCTGCATTAGTGCTCCCATATACATCAATGCAAAAAAGTGACAAGAAAAGAGGCCAGAAAAGCAAAGAGAAAAACTAACAAAGTAATAGGACAAACTCCAAGGTCACACAAACATGGATAAAAGGAGAAATTTCCAGAAATGCAGGTATC
The DNA here is from genome assembly GCF_019279795.1 of Protopterus annectens. Lineage (NCBI taxonomy): Eukaryota > Metazoa > Chordata > Ceratodontiformes > Protopteridae > Protopterus > Protopterus annectens. Next base: position 1,640,460,592 of record NC_056744.1, on the reverse strand, counting down.
ACTGCTGGCATACAGTTATAAACTGCATTAACAATTATTTCCTACTGAAATATGGAATCAGGGATTTCAGCATCAGGCATTTGTGTCCAGGGATGTTGAGGGTCAGGAAATTGTAGAAAAGCCTCTTCCATTCTTGGCAACCTGTTACAGTTCTTTGAACTCTGAATTAAAGCAGTCCAGAAAACTTATCTATGAATGGTAATGATATATTTTTCAGATATATAACAGAACAAAAAAGACAAGGAAAGTTTAGAATAGATGAGGATGGTAAGGAAAGGATGATGGGAAATTCAAGACTATTAAATGATTGCTTCTTAGTATTTGCAGATGAAGAGAACTGGGATTTATCATAACCAGTAAGAGACAGTGGCCATAAAAATGGGGCTGACCCTGCTCCTTTCACAAGAAAAAGTTAATGAGACTTTAAATGGTAAAAGCAGAGATTGTAATGTGGCCTAATAGGACTCATTCTAGAATTTTTCAGGCACTGAGGGGAAACCATTAACAGCTTATCAACCAAGTGTAGGATTAGGATAAGCTTCCTGAAGACTGGAAAAAATACAAATGTTACTCCCTTTTACAAAAGTGGTTGCAAGAAAAATATATGGAAAATGACTGACAAGTCAGTTTTGTTTCAACTGTAAACAAAATAATGGAATCACTGCTGCTGGAGTCTATATCACATCGTCCAATGTACTATTTATCGCATACCTCTTCGTCAAACTCACTTTGTCGAAAACCCTTTTTGTCAAATGTGATCATTTTAGTGAATATCTTCCTACGGAAAAATGCAGTAGGCCATGATTGGGAATTTGCCCTTTACCCCACTGCAGTGCAATCTAAGAGTTGGTATATTTATTTAGAGGGTGTAACCCCCCACATGGGGGGGGCATGGGGGGCACAGCCCCCACGAGTGTGTTTTAAACTTTGTGTTTTTTGTGACAATCGGTAGTAGGACTACTGATTCTTTTCCCTGGGAAAATATTCACTAAAATGATTGTTCAACAAAAAGGGGGTTTCGACAAAGTAAGTTTGATGAAGAGGTATTCAATAAATAGCAAGTTTGACGATGTGATATAGACCCTCACTGCTAAAGGTGACAATTTTGATGTAGCTAGAAGCCAATTGGATATCAAGTCCAAAGCATTGCTTTGTATTAAGAAAGTCTCAAAAATCAGAACTAATGGAGAAGTCATTCTCTTCACAAGTAGAAAGATGTCCCCTTACTATATAATAGAATTTATTGCTTTACTTGCGTGTTATTAAGAAAAAAATTGTAACGTCTTTAAATTTTAAAATCATTGTAAAACAATAACTAGTCACCAGCCTTTTTTATGTTTGCTATGCAAGAATGTCATAGCTGTACAACTTTATGGAGTTAAAAGGCTATAAGATGAAGTATTAATACATTATGGAACACAACAGCATATTTGAAATGCATGAATACATTTCTCTCATTTTCCCCATTTTTAGTGAAGAAACTAATTTATTTAATTCACAAAAATTACCAGAAGTGCATGTATAGGTCCCATGTGGCCTGTAAGCTAACAGGGAAGGTGTAAACTGCTGAAGAGTTTTGACTATAATGTTTGCTGTAGTTAACAGGGGCCTGGGTTCGAGACATGGCAAGGGTGATTATGCCTGGCATACTGGGCATTGTTCAGACCCCACTCTGATAGACCTCCTGCATATCCAAAACACAAACAGCACCAGAATTACCTGTTTTAAAGACTTAAATCTTGCCTATTGGAGAGATGGGTATTTATCCCAGAGACTATCCCATCTATGGAACAGGCTCCCCATTCATGTGAAGCAGAGTTCCTCCCTAACCCAAGTCAGGTGCAACTTGGACAACTGGATGGGAAACCGGAAATTCATCCCTGGTTTGGCATGTATGTCTCTAAAGGACAAAGGTAACCTGTAAATGGTTCATCTCCCAGGCCCATGCTTACACTTATCAAGGGTATCAAAAATTACAGTTTGTACATTTATGGTGTAATAAAATATAACATTATGAGTGACTCAGTATACCCTTTGAAAATATAAATCTACAATCCCTAAACACCATAACCACCTAGGGTGCCATCTTTAATCAAATTCTCTACTACCTAACTCACATTAATTTCATCCTGTAGCTGTTGTCCTACCCCTCTGTTCGTTGTGCCTGCACAGCAAGTAAGTTGAGCAGTATCACATGTATACTACAGCTAATTTGCATTATTGTCCCCTTATTACTGTTAGCTGCTGATTTATTTGGTTATTACTGTTAGCTGCTGATTTATTTGGTTATTACTGTTAGCTGCTGATTTATTTGGTTATTACTGTTAGCTGCTGATTTATTTGGTTATTACTGTTAGCTGCTGATTTATTTGGTTATTACTGTTAGCTGCTGATTTATTTGGTTATTACTGTTAGCTGCTGATTTATTTGGTTATTACTGTTAACTACTGAGGTATTTGATGGTGCTAAGCTGTAACTGCTGTTCAGAACTCCTACATGTTTTGAGAGCTAGCTAATGTTCTAACTTACAAACTGCTTGTTTTTTTATCTTGTTTTATGAAGGTAGAACTTTAATTGTTGAATATCTGCCAGGCATCCTGCTAACTGTTTTGCAGAAGTTATTCATGTTCTGATTAAATTTGTAAGCATTCCTATGGCATGCTACCGTACTTAGAAGACTTACAGGCTGGACTTTATAATTGCTTTTATAGAAGGCTAAGTGAACACAATTCATGTTACTGTTAGTTCATACTTAATAACATAACTCTAGAATTATTGTCCTAAAACAGCCATACTTTGCTTTGTGCATTATATCCTGTGCACATTCATTGCTGAATTATACAGCTGTTATCACTGGACTTAGAGGCTGTATGATATTGCTGTTAGTCTGTGGTTTTACAGAGCTGATACTGTATGCAATATAATCAATTTTAATTATAATGTATGCAATATAATTAATTTTAATTATAATGTATGCAATATAATTCATTTTACTCTCCATCTCTATTCCTTGCATGCTCTCCACTTCACATTCTTGTAACCTTTGCACTAATTCTGCCTTATTTACCTTTATTTCTCAGTTTGCACGGGTTTCTTTCCTGCATGACCCCCCCACCCCCACCTGAGATTAACTGCATAAAGCAATTTCTACCTTCTCCACTGAAGCTGGCTATCTTAACTAAGTAAAACCTCTGGGAAGCAAGAACCTGACTCCCTCCAGCTTTTCAATTGTAATAGGTGAATTACAATTTAGTTTTTGTAAACTATTGAGGCTTAAAGGTGATTGCACAACAACAGTGAAGGGATCCAGCCAATTGCCACTAGATTTGGCTATAATTCCTTGAATTAGCCTTACACTCACACAGTGTTCCTGTCCCAAGCATTTACTTTTTACTTTGGTAAAGTTTTGCTTCTAGGCTGTCCCCACAGTAACTTGGCTCCCTCCATATTGACTAAATTTGCTAGTTTACCCCTAGGATCCTATTAAAATAAACCTAAAAATTGGTGTAAAAATAAAACAAAAATAAAACAAATTAAAGTACATCCAAAAACATTGCTTACATACAATCATACAAACCAAAAGCCCAAGGTACCTCTCGAAGTCAGTGTTCACCGCACTGCGCTCAGGCTCACTCTGCTCCCCTCCCTGCCCCCAAATCTCACCTGCCGCTACTAGGGCTAAATTTAAACCAGACTTTGCCACTCCCCTCCCACTAAGTACCAATCAGCACCTCACACATCATTGAGCAACCCTTCCCCCTTTACCCATTTCCTTCTCTCCCATTCTTCCACACCCTATTAGCTCAGTTAGCCATCAAAATTTGGCCCACCCCCCTAACAAAATGCAAACAAGCAAAAAACTGCTAATTACCCTAATTCCCATACTGTTTCTATTTTACCATCTCACTGCCTATGAACAAACACTTGACCATGGTATTCACTACCTAAATGGTCAACAGACACCCATGACCTCACACATAACACCAAACACTTTACCATCCACAGCACACAGAATATACCACCCTCTATAAAATACCACCCCTGCACAGCCACAAAACATAATCCTAAATACAAAGACTATATAAAATCTATAAACAAACTCCTAAAGCTCAGAATATCCTGTCACTATAACCTTATAACACTTGGAGACATTCATGCCAACCCTGGCCCACCCACACCCAATAACCTCCATTCCCCTACCACAACCCCCACAGTCAAGCTACCCATGTATACTCCCACTAGTTCACTCCTAGCATTTCACCTAAATATTAGAAGTATTAACAATAAGATACCCAACCTACACTCCCTCCTAGCAACCCACTCCCCAGACATTATGTGTCTTACGGAAACCTGGCTAAAACCCAGTACTACTGACAATGAGATACTACCTCCAGGATACAATATTCGCTGGTTAGACCATGCTACAAGGAAAGGAGGTGAGATAGCAGTCCTTTACAGAAATACTCTAACCATTAATAGAGACACCATTCAACCTCCCCAATTCAATAACGCGGAACTCCTCATAACCAAGCTGCAGATTAACCAAAACAAGTACTTGAACATCGTCTGTGCATACATTCCACCAGGCAACAACCTAAATACCCTAGAAGATATCCTTTACTGATTATCCACTACCTATCCCCAAGAAACCATAGTTCTTGGTGACTTTAACACCGACTGGCACCCCTGCTCATCCGACCCCCCTCACCCATATAAACTTATCTGAGTTTAAACAGACCATAATCTCTCCCACTAGGATAAACAAACCAACCAACTCTGCCTAACATACAAAGCTATGTCAAACCCAGAGCTGTTGGACATGCTCCACTTAAAGAAATCCCAATCCCTCCGAGCTACATGCTCTAGGGACCTAAGCCTGGTCACCACAACAAACAGAACATGCTGGACGGATAGATTCCTGTCCCAGAGACTTCCCATACTCTGGAACAAACTACCTATCTATATCAAACAAAGCTCCTCATTAGCACTCTTGAAGAAAAATCTTGATAATTGGATGGGAAATAGGAAATTCACCCCGGGGATCACTTCCATGGCTCTGCTCGACAGTGGCACAGGAAAATAATTTTCTTGGATGGTGAAAGCCAGGGTACCTTTTTGGCTAGGCTTATATAGGCCCTAGGGCCAATAACCTAGTACCTACCTATGAACCTATGAACAGGGAAAGTATCCTAGACTGGATCCTAGTTAATAACCAACCCCAACTGTACACAGCTGGTACTCTCCCTGATGACCTCAGCGACCATTGTCTAACCTATATCATAAAACATAAGGCAGGAAACCCTCACCAGCCCAAATATAAAACAGTTTGAAACAGGAAAAACTTTGACACTGCTATATTCCAAAACAAATTAAAAGCAGTTGACTGGTCAAAACTAAAAAAATCTAACATTAGAGGAGGCCATAGATCACTTTAACACTAAATTCCTAATTATCCTCGATTCCCATGCTCCAGCACATACAATAAAAACTAGATCAAATACAGCACCATGGCTCACAAAGGATACCAAAGCTAAAATCAAAACTAGAAACAGAGCCTGACCAGCTGGAGAACAACTAAAGCCCCACTTGACCATCTAAAATATCGTCAACTCAGGAATGATACAAAAAAATCCATTTTACTGGATAAAAAAAGCTTCTACCAAAATCTCCTACAAAAACACCATAACAACCCCCAAAAGTTCTAGGCAGGCTTAAATCAACTGCTTTGTCCAGGTCATTCCACCACCCCAACCTCGGCTAACTACACCCATAGTTCCCCAGAGGCCATAGCTAGTGCCTTTAATAACTTTTTTACTGAAACAATCCAATCCCTAGCAAATCAACTAAACCCTTTTAACTTAAACCACATGCCTAATCTACCCAATAATCACCCTGAATTTAGCTTCCAACCAATATCCACTAGTTTTATCAAAGCACTTCTAAAAAAACTAAAACCTACCACCCTCGCTGCTGACCTCCTCCCTGCAGAGTACCTACAAATAGCTGCAGATGCCATTGCATATCCCATATCTATCCTCATCAACAGAACCTTATCTGAAAATGCTATCCCCTCCCTCTAGAAAATATTTCACGTCAACCCACTCCATAAAGGTGGTAGCTCCTCAGACATATCCAGCTATAGACCCATTGCCATTCTTTCCCCACTAGCCAAAATAATGGAGAAATATGTACACAAGCAACTAATGCAATACCTTTCACAGAATAACTTACTATCCGACTCCCAGCATGGTTTCAGGCCATACCACAGCACCACCTCAGCCCTCCTTTCCTTTACTGCTGCCATAAACCAAAACAAGAATGACAATAGGCTAACCTCTGCCCTATCAAAAGCCTTTGACATGGTCAACCATGAACTTCTCATTCTTTCACTAAAATCTATTTCCCTCAACAAGCCTGCTATCCAGTGGTTCCAGTCCTACCTGACTGGTAGACAACAGGCGGTACTGTGGCAGGGCAAACTCTCCAGCCAGCTACCCGCGCGCTTGGTGTCCCTCAAGGGTCCATACTAGGTCCACTACTCTTCTCTATTTTTATCAACAACCTTCACACTGCTATCCCTAAAGCTACCTGCATTCAATATGCAGATGATTCCACTCTGCTCTTCTCAGCCACCTCCCCATCTGAACTGCAAACCTTAACCCAAAATACATTTAACACTATCAATAACTGGCTCACCAACCAACGCCTACTTCTGAACCCCAATAAACTTCTACTCTTCTCCCCCACTAGTAGATCTACCACACTTTCATTCTCTGTCACATCTAACAATGGTACCACTATTTCCCCAGATCATCACACCAAACTGCTAGGGGTTATCATAGACAATAATCTCAAATTTGACCTACAGGTCAACAAAGCCATACAGATCATCAATAAGAAGCTTGCATCACTGTATAGAAACAAGACATTTTTAACCCCACTGGCTAGGACTGCAATTGCCCGATCACACCTACTCTCTACTCTTTTACATGCCTCTCCTGTACTCTCAAACCTCAACAAATCCGAACTAGGTAAGCTGTCCCATAGCTACAATCATATAGCCAGATTTGCCAATGGCTCCACCTATAGAACGCAATACTGCCAGAACCTTAAACAACTAGAGTGACTAGAACTGCCCAGCTTAATTCAATTCAATCAACTTTTAATAGCGCAGAAAATTTTGTACCACCCTGAGGATACCCCCTCACTTAAAAATATTATTAAGCCATATAGCAACCTGAGATCCCTACGGTCAGCCGATAAACTACTGGTCCAAATCCACAAAGCTAATAACTCTGCTGGTGAATCCCTGTTTGCCAACTTCATTGGCAAAACCTGGAATTCCTTGCCAAACTATATAACCCTACAATGCTCCAAAAGTCTCTTAAAAAAAAAAAAACCTCAAACAGTATCTCAAAGTGAATTGGCTATGCCCTATACCAACCCTGATTAAGTTATAAACTGAAAGCATATTCTGTAATTATCATAACTTGTAACTAAGTCATCAAGCTCTGCTTCCAGTCTGATGTCTCTTACTTTTAAGGGTCTATATTAGAACACCGAACATTCAAAATGTCGAGTGTTCTAATATCGAACCCTAGCAATTGAAAATACAAAACATCAAACATTCAGAACAGCAAAATTGCTGTTCCAAAACACATACACACAACACAAGCACACCAAACAAACAGCAATCCACACACATGCACCTAAACTGTAACACCTAACCCTACACTAAACTATACATACACCACTAACTATCCACTTACCTTAACCCAAACCCTAATCCTAAGGTCTGTCACTATCGCACAGTCACCTCACCCGCTCCCTAACCCTAACTCACCCAACCTGCCCTAACCCTCACGTCCACACAATCGCACACTTACCTGACCCGCGCCCTAACCCTAACTCACCTAACCTGGCCAAACCCACAAGTCCACACAATCGCACACTTACCTAAACCCGACCCATAACTTTCCACCAGAGCACTGAAAATACCAAGGCAACAGAAACGGACAACCAAATTCTTTCCTTAGTAAAAAATTCTGTTTTCTGTTTCTTCGATATTTTCAGCATTTGCTGAAAATGGGTTGATATTAGAACACTCGACATTTTGAATGTTCGGTGTTCTAATATAGACCCTGCTTTTAATTGTGTCTGTCCATGAGAATTGTGAGTCCCTACTAGGGAACACTACTAAGCCATTGTATATGATCACCTTGTTTTTATAATTGTTTGCTAACTTCTGTGTAATCTATCTAAGTTTGTCTATGTGGAGCTTTTCTCCCCAGGCCTCCGCTGAAAATGGACATGTATTCAGTCGGACTATCCCGGTAAACAAATGTAAAATAATTAAATAAAATAACCATAGTATAATAGCACTTAAACTCAAGCACATACTTTATTAAACCTTAAAAATATCAAATAATAGTGAAAAGAGTAATAGTAATAGTGAAAAGAGTAATAGTAATAGTGAAAAGAGTAATATTCCAAGAAATGCCCCTGAGGGAATTCACTATGTTTCCCTACCCTACCCCCAATTCCCAGTATCAAACCATAGTGAAAGGCATAATAGTCTAAGAATGGGCCCCTGAGGGTACTCAAATTCAGTGATGCAGACAGAGAGGATAAAGATACTGCAAAGCAGACATTGAAGTAATAATAGAAGAGGAATAAAGAAACTAAGCTACATGAGTTTCTAGAATAACAGGAATGGCTTATGAGAGTAAAGGCATGTGCAAGAAAGATGAATTTACTACAAATCATGTCCTTTTAATACCCTAACCAGAGCTGTCTATGTGATGTGAAGTGCTATTTTAGGAAATGTTATAAAGGAGTGATGAAAGCACGCCACTCAAAACTGGCCAGCACTTGAGAGGTAAAGCATGCCACTCAAAACTGGACAACACTCAAAACTGGACAGCACTTGAGAGGTAAAGCATGCCACTCAAAACTGGACAACACTCAAAACTGGACAACACTTGAGAGGTAAAGCATGCCACTCAAAACTGGACAACACTCAAAACTGGACAACACTTGAGAGGTAAAGCATGCCACTCAAAACTGGACAACACTTGAGAGGTAAAGCATGCCACTCAAACTGGACAACACTCAAAACTGGACAGCACTTGAGAGGTAAAGCATGCCACTCAAAACTGGACAACACTCAAAACTGGACAGCACTTGAGAGGTAAAGCATGCCACTCAAAACTGTACAACACTCAAAACTGGACAGCACTTGAGAGGTAAAGCATGCCACTCAAAACTGTACAACACTCAAAACTGAACAGCACTTGAGAGGTAAAGCATGCCACTCAAACTGGACAACACTCAAAACTGAACAGCACTTGAGAGGTAAAGCATGCCACTCAAACTGGACTTGAGAGGTAACAGCTTTTTCCAAGTAATTTGGTTGAGAGGAAAGGAGAGAATGATATAAAATAGAAAGTGCAGGTTCTGTGTTCATGAACCTAAAAGTAGTTCAGGCTATCCTGCAGGAATGAGGAATCAGCCCATTCTGAACAGACCACTTTGACAATGGGGGTGCAGTTATTTTTAAGGGCTTCTCTTCTGTATCATCACTATCTACCCATAAGCGATTGTGAGAGCTATGAAGAGCATAAGGGTTTGGCAGAACTCACCTATCCGAAGATGAATTTGGAACAGTCATAGGGTTAGGAGTCAGTTTTGCGGTGATATGTGGAAAGAGACCAAGCAGAGAAGTTGCATATGTTGAAGTGCTCAGAAGTGGTAAATTGTTTATTACAAGGAACACATTTATACCAATGCTATTATGCTTAAAGAAGGGAGAGAAGAAACTCAGTAAGACCTTCTCAGGAAGTCAAAACTCTGTAAATTGCCAACAACATTTTTCCAGATGGTGCTGACAGTAATATATTAAGCATGCTTGATATGTTCAAGGTAGCCATTACTTTTGGACAACTATGTTTGTAAGGTGAGAGGGGGGGTGGGAAGAAATGATAAGGCAAAGAAAGTGATAAATTCGGACTATCTTGGGAATATATTTAGTGGTATGGGGGCATGTTTTTTAAACATGTACTTTTGGCATTTTTTTTCCAAAGTATCTGCTAGATGGAAATATAACAGGGCAGAAATGGAAGCCATCACAATAGTTTTTCTCAAACAAATTCTGAGTCTTTAATAAACACAGGAATGTGAAGGCATGCTTGGATATTAGATAGTATTCTTGTGTGGAGTTTTGCTTCTGATTAAAAGAAAGTCAATCCCCCGGATTCACTAATCTTCCATGCAGGGCTGGCTTAGTCCTGCACGGAAGCTCCCGTTTAGGAGCAGGATAGCAGCACCCCATGCAAAGTAATGAAGGCGCGCTGCTTACATGGAGCGTGTACAAGTGCAGGGGGTGTGTCTGAGAGCAGAGCTCTCAGAATAAACACAGCCCTGCAATGTAGAATGGCAGAAAGTGGTAAGAAATGAGCGAGACCGCCCATAGGTGTCCACATATCCCCACCAACAGTCCCCCATGTGCACAACAGCAACAGTACATTAAAATGAAATGAAGAAACCCGTGTATTTATTTTGTTGAAAAATCAGAGTACAGCTAACCGTAGGTGCATGGGTGTGCCCATCGCTTAGCTACAGTTAAAGCAGATTAAAAGGCTGAAGAGGATAACAAGGAAGATATATGCAAGTGAAGCAGCACAGCAATAGTGTAGTGGGCAGAGCGTTTGCCTAACGAGCAAACATTCCTGGTTCAAGTCCCACTGCAGCACAGTCTATTTTACAAGGAAAAGCACATTATAACCAATAGTTTTGTTGCAAAACCCAATAAATAACACGTATTTATGAACTGGAGTACTACAGGAAATGCATATGTGAAGTATCAGTGTCATAATGAATAAGGCACTAGTAAGCAGGTTTAAGCACAAATAAGCAATAGTAAGCATAAGTAAGCACAAGTAAGCATGTTTAAGTGCGTATGCATGGGGGTAAGCACTGCCTACACAGATTAAGCAATGTGGAAGCTAACTGAGTATAAGAAACTGTAACTGGAAGATAGCAGTGCTTACTGCCATGCAAACACGCACACCCGCTTACAACTGCTGTAAAGTGCCTTAACCACTCAATATCCAACGGCCTGTGTTTTGCCCAGCAGCAAAATAAACAGCCTCTGCAAGGCTCAAACCCAAGACCCTGGGCACTACAGTCACAGTAGTTGACCACTAAGCCATCATAGCAGTATATGCAATGAAGGTTTCAACAAACAAATCCTCACCATAGGAAAATCAAACATGTGAAAGGAATCTATGTACAGTGCGATATTGTATAACCTGCTACATAACATAAATATGTGAACAGGAGTACTGCCAGATGTGAGGTGTAACTGTAATAAAATGTTGAAGTCCCACAGGACGCCATACAGTGTATGTACACATGGATCACACATACCAGACACAGGTATAACATGTAACAAATAATAAATCAATGCCAAAAGGAAAATATAATGCTAATTAAATATTAAGCAATGGTAAGCATTGCACAGCTCAGTTTACTTGGTGTAAGCAATTTGTAGGCTGGCTAACTCAATCTGCCCAGTGGTATACCCCTTTAAGCAATGCCAACATTAGGTAAGCTGGTGTGCCCATAGCTTATCAATCACAGGAAAGTGCGAGAAATTGGGTGTATGTAAACCCCACAGGTGTGAATATTTCCCATAACTGGTTGCAACTCCCTACTGTAGGCAGAATGGCTGGAGTTGGGGAAGGCACTCGATTTACAGAGCAGTGCTGGGGCACCCAGGAGTCCAGATACATGGTATGGTTTCTGGTAAAACACCATGAGCAGAGACTACTGCAGGGCCAGTACCAGGGCTCTCAGTATAAAGTGGAGGCCTGGGACAGTCTCGCCTGTGACCTCACCAGTGCCACTGGTATCCCCCAGACTGGTGAGCAGGTCAGGCATCACCATGCTGACCTGAAGCGGTGGAGGGGGGATCACTTGGAGCAGTGGATCCAAGAATCAAGGCAGAAGGCCAATGCCCCAGCACTGAGTAAGTACCCATTCTACTACGTAGATAATGATTGCCTAGCTTGTGTATGCTATGGATAAGTAATGGCTAAATATCACTGTATTACTCTGACAGCTGCTATAGAGCGGCCTGCGAACCAGCAAGCCTATGCTGCTAGGCTACAAAGGCTGCATCGCGAGGCAGGTTAGTAATACTCCTGCATGTACTGTCATAACAAATAAATATAACAGTTCTAGAAAGTGTTATACCAGTATAAAAATGTATTGTGTATGGGATGTACTGAATAAACCAGACAATATGGCAGGAAGACTGTCATATAGGTTGTGTGTAAATAAAGGTGTGATATCTTGTGAATAAAAGTATAACCCCTAGAGTGCTTGTGTACATTCTGCTTTCATATGTTGTTGTAGTGTTGCATTCTATAAATAGTACTGTTGCATTAAGCACTTAAAATGTGTAGGAAGTTCAGTACAACAATGTTGGAAGTCCCAAGAGGTCAGTCATATTGTACAACTGAGGGAGACTTAGACAGAAAACATTGGAATGCTTCACACCAATTCCCTGATAGCATAGTGTACTGTGATGTTGACTGTAATATTTTTACCACACATAGCAGGGGTTTGAATCCTGGGAGTGGTAGTACATTGTATGCATCATCATACCCTGCAACTGTACAGAGTTTGTGAGAATGTTCAGATAGAAAGCTGTATGTATAATTAGACCCACCAGTACGGAATTTGCTAGAATGTTCATATAGTAAACTGTAAGCATAATCATAACCATCAACTGTACAGACTGTGGCAGAATGTTCAGGTAGTAAGCTGTATGCATAGTCATACTCCTCAACTGTTCTGATCTGTCCAGCATGTCCAGATAAAGCAATGTAGAAGCTAACTGAGCATAAGAAACTGTAACCAGAAGTTAGCAGTGCTTACATCCGCGCAAACCCGCTTACAACTGCTTTAAAGTGCCTTAATCACTCTGCATCCAACGGCCTGTGTTCTGCCCAGCAAAAAAATAAACAGCCTCTGCAAGGCTCGAATCCAGGACCATGCACACCATACACATAGTGATTTACCTCTAAGCCATGCCAGATAGATATAACTTGCATGTTTTCAGAAACATAACATCCAGCCCAGTCATGCAACAATACAGAGAATGTATACCAACATCTAGATGTATGTGTGAGTGTAAATATATTATCTAAACAGATACAACATATCTATATATGTAGATGGATCCCCTTCAGTTGTTCGAACTTTCAAATGTTCGAAACTCATATGTCCGACACCATATGTTCGAACGTTTGAAAGGCTGACAACTGATAGCGGAGATCCTGCTACAGTGCGGGACTGGGAGAGTCCCCTTTCCTGCACTGCAGTGTAATCTCAAAGTGAAAATAATTAAGTAGCAGGGGGGTGGGGGGGGCGAAGGGGGGCTTGCCCCCGTGCATAACACAGTTTTACTGTGTTTCCAGGTGGGTGGTGGTTCTATTTCAGGACGTCAGCATTCTGGACTGTTGATCATATGGTGTCGGTCATATGAAAGTCGGCATTCTGGACTGCCGACATTCAGAAGTAGATCCATGTAGATATATATATATATATATATATATATATATATATATATATATATATATATATATTCAGAAATATATACATATATATATATATATAAATATATATGAACATATATACATGCAAATGCCGAGATCGGCACATATATATGTCAACACCTATATGTCCACATATACACAGCAAGGTACATATATGTACGCAGATATATATCTCCGTAGGTATATATGGACATAGTTATAAATATGTAAGCAAATATATATACTTATATAGGTATATATGGGCATACATCCGTAAGATAGCAATGGTAGATTAACAGAAGCATATATGTCCACATGCACCGTTAATGGGGTTGGGAGACCCCAAACAATATACGTCTTGTAGTAATTGGCATACCCCCCCTCACAGCCAAACACTTCCGCCCTGTAATACACTACCAAGTTTATTGTATTTTGTTTGTTTTACATAAATAGGAATTTAAATATATTGCCATTTATCTGTTATTTTCTTATATTTCATTTCCCATTCTCCCACCCACTAGGTGGACCGACCAGTACAGGCCCATCCAACCCAGCATCTCCTTGACCCATATTTTTTTTACCCACAGTTCCACCTGCCTCCCCGCTGCACACATGCAGCCACTATCCCTTCTCTGGTTACCTTCCCGTAGCTACTACACCACCACACTTTGCCCACCCTCCACTCCTCCTCCCCTCGGGACTCATCTTGTACGTTGTCCCGACCCAAGAATCTTTGGTCTTCCACACGCTGTAGTCCATGCACATATGAACACAGCCATGCTTACCTGTGTAGACATGGTGTTACCACAAAGAACGTTATCCAGTTTTTGGGTAGTCCCGCATGAGACGTATGTTTTCCTGATAATAACAATACACTTCACGTGTGACTTTGTTTACACCAACGGTTTTATTTGTAGGTATCACAAAGCATACGTGGTACAAAAGGTTGCCCGGTATGCATATGAAACCTAATAGGAACATCTAATTCAGGTATACGGGAAACACACGACCCTGGTATACACACTGCACTAAAGGTTCCCTTCCTGATAACTAAATTATTGTCTAATGAAGATGCACTGCTTTAAAGTGCCTTAAACAGTCTGTATCCAATGGCCCATGTTCTGCCCAGCAACAAAATAAACAGCCTCAGCAAGGCTCAAACACAGGACCTTGCACATCATATACAAAGTGCTTTCCCACTAAGCCATGCCTGATATACATAAATCTGATGTTTTCAGAAACATATCATCCAGCCCAGTCATGCAACAGTACAGAGAATGTATACCAACATCTAGATGCATGTGTGTGTGTAAATATATTAATATCTAAACAGATACAACATATCTATATATGTGTGTATGTATATATATATATATATATATATATATATATATATATATATATATATATATACATATATATATGTATATTTAGAAATATATACATATATATAAATATATATGAACATATATACATGCAAATGCCTACATTGACACATATATATGTCTACACCTATATGTCTACATATACACAGCAAGGTACATATATGTACACAGATATATATCTGTGTAGGTATATACGGACATAGTCATATATATGTAAGCAGATATATATATCTATATAGCTATATGTGGCCATACATCTCTAGATAGCAATGGTAGATTAACAAAAGCAAATATGTCCACATGCACCGTTAATGGGGTTGAGAGGCCCCAAACTATACACGTCTTGTATGAATAGGCATACCCCCCCACAGCCAAACACATCCACCCTGCAACACACTACCAAGTGTTGCAGATCCCATAACCAGGACCTGACATGACATGGGCACAAGATGTTAACAGTACTACATCCCACCTGTATGATGCCAGGCTGGTATTGGTAACATATTATGCAGTACAGTCTGGCTCCCATAGGACATGTAAAATGTGGAAGCTATCAACATCCCCAGGATGCATATACACAGACACATATATGCAGATACAGATATACACACACACACACACACATATATATATATATATATATATATATATATATATATATATATATATATATATACATTTAAATGTGACTACACATACACATGCAGAGATATGTACAGTAAGATACATATGTAGAAGGTGCACAAAATATGGAACAGCCACTAAGCCTACAGTTCACACCTGAACAACTGGACACTGTATGGGCCACTCATACAAATGACAATCATTGCCTGCAACATATACCAACAGAGAGGTCATAGGAAAAACACCACACACAGGTTTGCAGAAATGCAAAACCTTTATTTGTGTACTATTACAGTTCTATGTATTATTGCTACTGTAATTGGGATTGTCTTCACAGACATGGTGTGTGTGGGTGGTCACATCTGCTTTCCACATGTGTGCCATTGCCTACTGACATCCTAAGGACATCATAGTAAAATACCACTGCTAGCACGTACTGCCGCTGTCGACTACAGCAGAGATATTGGCCAATACGTGAGGACATTCTGACACTCTGTACAGTCCAGAGGTATACACATAACCCTGTAGTGCAAAACATGTGTACCATGCCTGACAATATGGATGTTAAGAGCCATGTAGATGGGTATAACACATAACGGCTGGTATACATATGCCACCATAGGTTATGCATTCATACACCCCTGTCTGGCCTGACACGTAATAACCACTGGTACAGGGGTACCATGGCCACATACTACCCACTAGATATTGGCATACATCTGTACAGAATCCCACTGCTCTGTCTGACATACATGACTGTTAAGGGAGGCCCGGCAGCAGTACATCTGGAAAGTATCTGCACATGACATCTCACTGGGTAAGTACACTAAGCTGATAGGCATGTAACAATGCACTGTGCAGGCTACAGCATACTGGCTCAACACTGGCCTACATCTCCTATGATGGAATGCATATGTACCTGCATATATAGCAGGCTGTACAGGCATGTCACAGCACAGGGTAAGATACACCTGTGTGAAAGTGCATAACTGCAACCAATGAGAACACAGCCACAGCTACATATGGCAAGCTAGCATAATATTACAGTATATGGTCTATCTGTTAAACACCATCCTCATATGTGCCACTCACACACTAACCCTACATATACTGGGCCACTACACAGTTTGGTCTGATGGCTGACTGTGGTATGGAACATGTGTGTGCATGGACTTACAAACATGTAAGCCAATATGGTAACATACATTGGTGCAGCATGCGATATCAGATAGGATGGGACCTAGGATGATGACAACTACCACAGTCTGTACACAGGCCAAGATACATATTAACAATACACACACTGTCGACAGTCACCATAAGTACACAGACCTCAGTACTGTACAAACAACCACAGTATGTCCAGGTTATGTCATCAGATATAACCCCTACTGTACATAACATGTGTAGCAGTCTGATATCTCACTGGGTTATTATCAGATATGCTGACACTAATTATGGTATAAAGCACATATGCACCTCTTAAGCATGGCATATGTACAAATGTTGACTAAGTTGTGGCTGGAAGCACATACATAGGGCCACTATTGACATGTTGCTGTGATAACATCATACATTTACTGTTGTAACAGGGTTTGTTGCAACATATGTCCTATGAGGGATATGAAGTCAGTAACTGTCATGGCTTTCACCATCTACAGACTGCAATCCTCACACTACCTTCTGCAGTTCACAGATACATGTTCTGTGGGTAACACATGACACCAAAGGCACCACACACTGCCCAGTCTACAGATGTCCCCACAGATGGGGAGTCCTCATAAACATACAACTGACATGGCAGGTATTAATACATGTAGGACAGCCATATCCGCACACACCCTGTTAAACCAACATTACTCCGAATGCAGTATAGCAGCATTTACAATCTGTAGTCAGGTCAGGCACATCCCCCTCCTGTGTGTTGGCCTGTTTCCACAGTGTATGTTGTCAGAGGTAAATCCTCACTCCATCTGAGATGCTGTTTGCCAAACAACAGAATGAGTTCCTGCTCACAGTGAATGAAAAGGACCAAAACAAACATGATATTCCTAGATATTGGAGTGTGTTTCCATGCAATTGGCTATGGGAATGTTACCACAGCTGTTCCACATGCAATCAGCTAGGGGATGGCTGCAATTCCTACAGGGGCCATCAGCAGATCATGAGCATTACCTACAATATAGATGCTGCTGCCTAAGAAAAGCAGGTATAGGTCTTCACATCCACCAGTGAGGGAGTGAGAAAGACAGACAGAGGCATCGACAAGTCAGGGAGGGGTGGGAGAGTAAAACCTAAGCATATTTGTGTCACACACCTACCAGCACAGGGTATCTATCACAGTCCTATGCAGTTGTTGGATGGGTCACATAGGTTACTTGTTGTAGAGTCTGCAGAACAGATATGTGATGGTGAGTGACATCTGCTACAGGGATATGGTAGCTACATGGTAGGTGATGTACATGTGCCTGTCCGCATGAACAGGGGCCAGCGTCAACACAGCCACACTCTCACAGGGGTGCACATACATTGACACACTTGGCAGGGCCAGGGATACAGCTCATCACTAGTGAGATTGCCGCAACACATTACTGTGCAGGTATCACATGCACCACATGGGTCATACAGAGGTTATATGGGCAAAGGGTAAGGGGAGGAGTCTGACATCAGACAGCGTGCTTCAGTATGCCACTGGGGGTTGTAGTGAGTGTGGATGTGATCATACACATCATACAGCACACACACAAACACACAGAGTGCCAGTACTGACATGCATGGGTGCATTTCTGCATGATTATGTGGTGGTCGACTGTGCCAGATGGCTATACAAGGATAGGTGATGGGTATACCTTGGCATCAGGCCACATAACAATGGTCTGCATTGTGGCTCAGGCCTGTGGTTTCTGCATTTGCCCACACAGGTGGGTATTGTATCCACCATCCAGTCACATGGGTGGCTATTGCGTGTGGCCAATGCTGTGCATCGCTTGCCATGTATGTGTTTCCTAGTCCATGACATGGATGGTGTTTGGGATGTGCACACCTCCCATATGCATGTACAGTGACATGTGGAACTGTACCTGGGGTGTCGGGCCCATGTTGTGTACTCAGATTATCATCAGATGTGCCAGTCTTGGCCACCTGTGGCAGGAATTGGTAATGGACAACAGGTTAACCCTGCACCTACATTGATAGCATGCTAACGGCAATTGCTGGTGTCAGTGGCATCTGTCCTTACAGGGCATGTTTTCAGGCATGGTATGTCCTTTGTGGGTCACATATGATGGCACCACAGGTGTTGCAGGTATCCGGTGGGGAACATGGGGAAGGTGTACGGTCTGCATGTATGTGCCTATTGGACAGATGGACAGGGTGCCATGCCCTCTGTAGGCCACGGCAATAACTCCATAGTTACTATCAGTCACCAATATGCAGTGTACTACACACATATTGGCTGTTGCCTCAGCATATGTGTGTGTGTGTGTGTGTGTGTGTGTGTGTGTGTGTGTGTGTGTGTGTGTGTGTGTATGTGACATGGGTTGAGAGTGTGCTCTGGGTAATAATGGGGTTGCTGACTGTGATTGCCTGGCCGTGATGTCACATGTATGGGTATGAATTTATGCCCTAGCCTCTTGGCTATTTCACATCTGTTATCCCTGTATGGTGGACATTGTAATATAGGGCCACCATAAAAGACATTTGCAAAATTCACTCCACCTTGGGCTCAAGTGTCACACACTCACACCCACCTCCACACAGGATACAAACTACACACATATACCTGTCATGTTTGGGAATTGAACCCCCTATCTAACTAGTTTTTTACACTACAGCACTACACAGTTACAATACATGCCTCAGAGATTACTGGTGTATCCCTTCCCCAAAGGTGTAATTCACATTGGATGACATCAGCAGGACTGCCAAAGTAAGCCATTGGACATGTACTGAGTGTGACTAGCCTAAAATGCATTACTCCCCACACAGACGGTAAAACACACACAAAACACCCACAACCAACATGGTGTGGGTATAGAACCCCTAACAGAGGTCAACATCACACTACAGCAGTATGTAGTTATGGCACGCATTATGGAGATTACTGGACTGCATCCTTCCCAGAGGTGTATTTCTAGGTGGATGACATCAGCAGCCTTGCCAAAGTAGAGCATATAAATTGTATGGAGTGTGACTACCGTAAAAAGCATTGCTTTCTACACAGACAGGCACACACACTTGTCATGTCTGGGAGTAGAACAGCTACATACCTAACTTATCACATTACAGCAGTACACAATTACAGGACACACTACAGAGATTACTGGATGACAGTTTCCCAGAGGTGTATTTCTAGCTGGACGACATCAGCAGCCTTGCTAAAAATGAGCATTTGAATTGTAGGGAGTGGGACTACCCTAAAAATCATTGCTCTCTATACAGACAGACACACACTTGCCATGTCTGGGATTAAAACAGCTACCTAACTAATATATCACAATACAGAAAGTTGCAGTTACAGGATGCACTACAGAGATAACTGGGCTATAGCTACCCAGAGATATATTTCTAGGTGGATGACATCAGCAGCCTTGCCAAAGATGAGTATTTGAACTGTAGGGAGTGGGACTACCCTAAAAATCATTGCTCTCCATACAGACAGACACACACTTGCCATGTCTGGGATTAAAACAGCTACCTAACTAATATATCACAGTACAGCAGGTCGCAGTTACAGGATGCACTACAGAGATTACTGGGCTACACTTACCCAGAGGTATATTTCTAGGTGGATGACATCAGCAGCCTTGCCAAAGATGAGCATTTGAATTGTAGGGAGTGTGACTTCCCTAAAAAGCATTGCACTCTACACAGTCACACACTGTTGCCATGTCTGGGAATTGAACTCCTACCAAACTATCTTATCATACTACAGCACTATGCAGTTACGGGACGCACCACAGAGATTATTGGAGTACAACCTTTCCAGGGATATATTTCTAGGTGGATGACATCAGCAGCCTTACCAAAGTAGAGCATTTCAATTGTAGGGAGTGTGACCACCCTAAAAAGCATTGCCCTCTACACAGAGAGAGTCATACAGACAGACAGACACACACACACACAGCTGCCAAGGCTGGGGTTAGAACTCCTACCTAACTAGTTTATCACACTACAGCAGTTATGGGACAAACCACAGAGATTATGGGGATATAACTCTCCCAAAGGTGTATTTCACAGTAGATGACCTCAGCAGGCTTGTCATAGTGGGGCTATGGGGAGGGCAGTGTGTGTGCATGGGCCATAACCCATTCATTTAGGGGTTGACACGCCACATGCAGGCACAACCTGGGTCATATTCCACAGGTACGTGTATACAGCTGCTAGATGACTACTTCCTTGAAAAGTCATGTTGCACAGCTGGTACGTGCACCACATACTCTGTAATGCTGACAGATACCGGTGGCTAGTATCTGCAGTGTGTGACATCAGACCGTCATGTGGTTGTGGCCCTTTGGCTGTGGGCTGGGTGGGAGAACCCAGGATGGCTCCTTGTCATAGTCACCCTCTTCCACACATCTATGTATGTCTACCTTTGGCTTATTATAGTGTGTTGTCCTTACATATATGCCTGTATTCCTATCCACTGTGTGTGCAAAGCATGGGTGGTGCATACTGAGGAGTGCCTGCACTAACATCTGCGGCTGCAAATATGTCTGGTCCACTGATGTTTGCAGACATGGCCTTGTGTTTAAGTGTGTGAGCATGCCCATTATGACCTTTCAGTATGTTGTTGATTGACATTGCCTTCATTACTAAGTGTGTGGGCATGCCCAGTATGGTCATCTGTACTGAATGTGTGGATCGAGTCCAGGTAATTTGTATTGCAGTGCTGACCCTTGTGTTGTACACCTACAGGTAGCATACTGTCTCTGCAGAGTATCCATTGGTTATTTGGCATGAACTGTTACTAATTTCTGCATAGGATGGGGGGGGGCACACCTGACTATTTCAACATTTCTACACGGGATTGTGAGGGGGCACACCTGCCTGTTACTATATGTCTATGTAGGATGGGGGGGCACACCTGACTATTTCTAAATTTCTACACAGGATTGGGGGGGCACACCTGACTGTTACTACATTTCTGCATAGGAGGGGGGCACACCTGACTATTTCTTTGTTTCTACACAGGATTGGGGGAGCACACCTGACTGTTAACTACATTACTACGTGGGGGGGGGGCACACCTGACTATTAGTTTGTTTCTACATAGGATTGGGGGTGGGGCACACCTGACTGTGACTACATTTCTACGTCAGATGGGGGGGTCACACCTGACACCTGTACACATTTACTAAGACTGTACTGGTAAGTCAGGTACTCCATGTCAGTCTGCAGTCTTACCTATCGTGCTGGCTAGAGGCATACCAGTGTACTACAAATCTTAGCTTTTAATTACCTACATATTAGTTTCTGACTTCCTACCCTTCAGAACTGACATCCCACTGCCTGACCTGCTGTAGTCTGTCTGTGTAGGCCTGGGGGGAGAGGTTACCAAAAGGCCTCATTCAGAGGCCATAGCAGAGCCTTTGTTTGTGTTTGTCTACACCTGTCCTGCTGGCTGTGACTGTTGTTGGGTATGTGACCCCCCCCCCGACTGGCATGTGTGAGTCACTTACCGTGTGGGTGTCCCAGTATTGAGAGTGGTGCTGCAGGGCTGTCTATGTCGGATGCACATAGTACACTCCCTACACATGGTTAGGCACAGGTAGTGTAATGTTTGGCATCCCTTTTACTGTATGTGAGAGTCAAAGAGAGGTGTTATTCCCTGGGTCCCTCCTGTGTCAGTGTATGTGCTATGCATTGCCTTTTTGCCAAGGCCAGGGCATACTGGGCACGCCTTCTTCTGCCTACTGGGGCAGGCTCAGGTTGTTCCTCCTCCGAGTCAGTCTGTGCCTGTGCAGGCCTTGGCAATGGTGGGGGGCTGTGTGGCCCTGCCCCGTGCTGTTCCTGCTGCAGCTGTTTCCGCAGGATCATATTGTGTAGCATGGCACATACAAGGACAATTTGGGTACATGTAGCTGGTGAGTACTGCAAGGCTCCTCCGGATGTGTCCAGGCACCAGAACCATGACTTGAGCATCCCAAACACATGCTCTACTATAATTCTGGTCTGTGCGTGTGCCTCATTATGGAGTTCTTGTTTGGGTGTGTGTGCATTTCTGATGGGTGTCATCAGCCATGGCTCCAGTGCGTATTCAGCATCCCCCAATAGGTGATCGTGAGGGATGTCCCCTTTGGCATATCTCTGGTAGAGCTGCATCAGATGACAGATGTGGGAATTGTGATAGCTTCCAGGGCAGCCACCACACACATTCATTATTATGCCCTGGGCATCGCACACGACCTGGCAGTTGATGGAGGGAAGCCCTTGCGGTTGATGTACACCCTACCCCGCTCACCGGGTGGTGCTTTGATGCATATGTGCATGGAGTCTATTGCACCCACTACCTCAGGGAATTCTGCTATTTGGTGGAACAGTTGCATATTGCTGGCCAACGCCTCACAGGTGTTGAGGAAATATACATGCTCACCGACATGTGCTGACATGACATCCAGGAACTGGTGGAGTACCCTGGATGCTGATACCTGTGAAATCCCCATCATATCCCCAGTTGGCCTTTGGAAGGTACCTGTAGCTAGTATTCTTAGGCCTACATATACCTTGGTATCTACTGGGATGGGTTCCCATCTGTTAGTTCTGTGTGTCAGGAGTGGCTGGCACAGCTCAACAATTTGCTGTAGGAAGTCCCTGTCCACCCTATAGCACTCCACTATCTCCAGCTCATGTAGCCCCTGATAGGTTACCCTGGATCTGTACACTCTTCTCCATCTCCTCACTGTGAGTTGGTCAACAGCATTCACATCCTCACCACCCTCAGCTTCTTCCACAAGTTGTATGATAGCTATTGCAGCCCCTATCATTTTGCTGTTGGGAGTCTTAAAAGTTCCCCGCTTGTTTACATCGGTGGTGTAGAGTGTGGGAAAAAACAGAGGGGAAGGTGTTTGTTCAGTTTATAGTAGTGTTCTGGGCTGGGCTGGTCTGCTGCCTGTGTAATTGGCTGATTCTGATACATTTCACCTGCCAGCTAAGCTAGCTGTCCTTGATTACCTTCATACGGCTGTTTTCCCTTCCCATTGCCTTCTTGTTTAAAGCCGTGTGCGCACTGCACAAATAGAGTGCTCAATTGTGCACACTGCTGCTATTTCCTTGTTTAACCTCTTTTTTCTTCCTGTAAAACCCGGTGTGCAGCGCGCACACCTGCTTAGGCTTTGTCGAGAGTGCTAAGCAGGTTTAGACACACCCCCTAGCTTAGCTCTGCTAAGCTAGGAGCAAACCCGAGCCACAGGGGTCCAATCCGCTTACAGTATGCCTGACACACTCCCCCATGATGTCAGCTAACTCCTATTTTTGCACCAAGCTATTCCTACTCTTACACTGTTGGGACCTCACTAGCATGCTGGGGAAAACTGGGATTCACTATCATTCCCCTCATTTACATAGGATTGCCTGCTAATGCATAGTTACATGTCTCACACTGAGCCTCCCCCCTTAGCAACCACTACTCACTGGCCATGTTGTCTTCTGCCTGCCATTGACTTGCATGGCAGAATAGTGATTTTAGTTAGACTTCTTATTTTAGGTTTATTTTATTATTTTCCTCCCGAACCCGTTTGCGCGCCACTGCCCTACGCTTAAACAGCCGAGATCGGCTAAAAAAAATAAAAGTTGATTTTTGTATTTTTTTTTTTTATGTTTGCAATGCCAATGGCCTTATATTTGGCCATTGGCATGCTTACTACATGATATTCAGCCTTTATTTGGGGCTGTCATAGCTCCATTTTGGATTTTGCAGAAATGTACACGGTTACTAACCGAGTACATTTCTGCAGTTAGCAGTAGTCTTGCAAGGACTGTTGCAAGCTTCCTGGATTGCAAAATCACCTCATTTGCATAGATTTCATCTGCAAATGGGGTGATTTGCATACCAGGGCTTAGTCTGTGCAAGATTAGTGCAGGAGCGCTCGTGCACACCCCTGCAGGCTGTTCCTGGATCGCAAGGTGGACATATTGCCTGCTTGAGCTCCTGCACCGATCTTGCACTCCGTGCAAGCTTTTGAGAATCCGGAGGAATAGCAATGACTTCAAAAGACTCAGGAATGATGCAAGAAATAATCTATTGCCAGTATTAAAAGCCCAGCATATGATAATAGAAACTATTAACAGTCCAGCACATGGTAATAGAAACTAACAGTATAATGAAAATAGAATGTAAAACCAAATAAAACCCAACCTGCTTTTTGCCAACAAATATCCATATCATTTACCATAGCTCAAAAAATGCTCTGGCTTCATGTAAAATTCCAGCATTTAATAACCTTTCTATTTTTTTCCTCAAAGAAGACTACAACTTGTCCCCATTTCCTTTGAAACTTTTTATAGACTTTGCAAGTTTTAGCAGGTGAAAAAAATCCAAAAAAACAAGTCGTGACATAACAAGAAATTCAGTTAGAAAGCAAATATGACTGCAATGTTTTTTATTAACTGCAGCATAAATTAAAAAAAAAAGTACCTTAAATTCTTGATACAAGACAATCTGATTTAGTTTGCACCTTCCAAAACTTGACATATTACAAATGTGCACACATGCAGTGCATTTTCAGCTCATTTGCATATGCTCTGATACATGTTATATAGTTCTGCTGTAGGATAACTTTTACTTTAGCTATGTGATGAATACGGGCTCCATTTAATTGATCAGAAGTTTACAATGTCAAACATTCACTGTCTATGTCCCCTGAATGTTGAGTGTACATAATATCAAATGCATGGTTTATATAGGTAAGAGTGGGTTTGGATGTGGGAGTTTATGTACACAAGTATGAGAACATGGGATGTGTGTGACTTTTACGGTTAGGGTAGGGGGATAAGTTAGGTGATAGTTGTGGTGGTGGTGTGTGTGTGTGTGTGTGTGTGTGTGTGTGTGTGTGTGTGTGTGTGTGTGTGTGTGTGTGTGTGTGTGTGTGTGTGCATGTGTATATGTGCAAGTAGTTCTTCTATATTTTATGCATCCAGTATGTCATATGTAGTAGTAGTAGTGTTACAGGAAGGGTTTTCTAAGGCCTGGTGTATGGTTGGGGTTATGGTCAGGCTCAGGGTTAGGGTTGACAGGCAGTAATAAGGTGGAGCAGGGGTTTGAAGACCTCCACCCACATTACTAACACCTGCTAACCATGCCCCTAACCTCAACCGTACACCTGAGCTTAGAAAAAAACTGAGCTTTCTGTAACACTATGACTACTACGATGAAGGATGGCTGAATTTAGTGGTAGGGTTAATGAATCAGAAGGCGACAGTTTGTGCCTCATTTGATCATTCAGGTTTTAGTGTTTTAAATATTTGATATACTGTGATCCATGTTTTGCAGGTCGATCTTTCAGTACATTGATCACTGACAGGTAACCCACTGAATACATCTGCTGCTACCCAGTGTGGAATGTTTCAACAAATACAAAACTGAAGTGGAGGTGTGAAGGTGGAGGCTGAAGGGCTGTTGTACCTACATTATAATTTCCAGTATTCATGTCTGCATTGCAGGTAGCCAATTTAACTATTATGAACAAAATGCAAAAGAACAGTATATATATATATATATATATATATATATATATATATATATATATATATATATATATAAAATGGGTTTAAGCACTTGAAAACAATGGGCCTGCTTTTATCATGATAGCAGTGTGATATCTTTCCAGATACATTTATTTAACATTATGATGTAGCTGTAGTGTAGATGATTACATTGCATTTTGTATTTCTGGTATTTTACTTTCTCTATTTGCTCTATGTCACTATACCCACCTGCTCAAAATAATGTAATATGGTGGATTTGCCACGGTTTTCATATAGAATCTAAATACTCTGGGTAAACAAAATCAAGCTATTTCTTCAGATGTGAAGGCATTTATTTATGTTGTGTTCCTGATATTAAAATATTTAATTTAGTCAGAAACAGATTAGTACAGTTACTTAAAGTATTCAGTTGCCAATAAAATATTTACTGGGAGTACACATCTGACCACCGGTAGCACAGAAATATAGCAGAGCAGATATATGTCCAGATGGTGGTACCACCCACACATATTTTTTTAATTTGCATACTTCACCTCTTTTGATATCATTCAGGGTAGGTTGCATCTTATATATGTGTGTGTGTGTGTGTGTGTGTGTGTGTGTGTGTGTGTGTGTGTGTGTGTGTGTGTGTATTGTATGACATGTATATTGCATGACTGTATATATTAGTATAGCAACATGAGGTTTCTACTTCAGTTCCCTCAAAAAAATTGTCAGCCTCCTGGCGTATATCACGTCTGTAAAGCACCACTTGTATCTATATCATCTTTATAATTATCACTTAAAAAGTAAATAAATTATTAAATAAATTGTTTAATCAATAAATAGTTAAAGAAACACTTACCATCTGTTGCGATAGTACCCCAGCCAGTGACCCAACACAACATGCCATCTGGGAACTGAAGAGTGGAACTAGGCAGACATACTGGCAGGATGTAGCTGCTGAATGTCACGCTTTGAGAAAGCTTTAAGACAGCAGTGTCATTGCCATCTTGAACGATGTCGAAGTCTTCATTGACAAATATATTACTGATGCTTAGTATGACCATGTTTGCATTGGTTATTTGCAACTGATATCCTCCTAAGACCACTTTATAACTGCTCACGCTGGATGGACTGAAAAAAAATGTCACTACATTAATTGCTTAATTTGAGAAGAGCAAAGTATCTGATTATTCAGAAAGCAGGCAATATAATTGAACAATAACCACAAAAGGTTTCAATTTTATTATTGTGTACTTTATCAGAAAGCATATGTTTTTTTTTTCTTTATTCTTACCTTGTTGTACCCACTAACCTACCCCACATCTGTAAATACAAACATCCCCAGATATAGGGCTGCGCTATTTCAAGTCATGTACCACACAGCTGTAACAAGCTGTGGAATAAAGATGGTTGTATATACCTGGCAACTTTTTTTTCTGGAAAATTCAGTTGTTCTGTACCACATATAATTATGTGGAAAAGACTAAATAAAAATGCAGGATATGTAATTGTTTTAATGTGAAGCTGTAGCCATTTATTAAAAGTGAAAAGTAAAAGGCACTTTGAGCTTTTTTCTTCAGTGAGAAGGGAAGCAATAGTGTAACAGAATTTAATTAAGCAAAACAGTATAAAAACACAACACAGACACAGACACTCACCAGGACTGAACACATGTGCTTTACATTACATTAGGTAATTTTCCAGAAAGGCCATTAATTCAGCTGAATTCTGTGCAACAAAGCCAAGATGTAGGAGTAACATGGTAGCGACTTTCAGTCAGTTAGCTCGATCTTGATTTTGTCGATCTCAGAACTACTTTTGCACATCTGTGACTTTGCTTTTATTTTTACTTTGTCTATCATATTTCATACTTCTTAGACAGTAATAGACAGGTTCTTGTAGAAAATTCTATTAAAAAACTCACAACTCAAAAAAAGACCAAACTACTACTTTTTTCCCCAAATCCCTCTCTCATGAAAAAAAAAACAAAAGTAAGTCCCCTCTCTTCATAATACAACCATTGAAGTCACTTCTCATAGCAAACTACTAGGGGTGATAGTGGATGATAATCTTACATTTAACCTGCATATATAAATTGAATAAGAAAAAATCATCAAAAAACTAGGGATGCTTTACAGAGCCCAAAACCTTTTCAACGATGTAACTAAAACTACATTTGCAACTACTCATCTCCTCTCCACTCCTCTTTATGGTGCTCCCAGCATACTAATCTGCAGACTTCATAAAAATTAAAACTTGAACAATGCTGTAACAAAGTTGCTAAATTTGTAGCACATACCCCTTTCAGGGCCCACCATTGTATAGCACTGAAATGCCTAAATTGGTTAGAACTGCCACATCAACTAACATATCCACAACTTTTCACCACCTATAAAATTATCCAGCATCCATCTGACTGTCCAGCACTAAAAAACATTCTGCACAACTATGTTTCCAGGCTGTCATTGCGATCCAGTGACCAAAATCTCCTGTCTGTCTACAAACCTGGCAAATCTGCTGGGCATTGTCTGTACTCATACAAGGTTGTTAATGCATGGAACTACTTACCTGGGTATCCATTAGGTCTATATCCTCTGTCCCATCTTTCAAAACCACTCTGAAAGACTTCCTAGCTAAAATCTGTCTCTGTTCTTGCTCAAAACCAGGATAAACTATATCCCTAAACATGAAAGACTACCTTTTCATTCCTTATACTTGTTTACTTTTCCCTTTTCACTTACTTCCTTACTGCTATCTAAATTCTCTTCCCTATCTTTCTCTCTAAATATACCATATCTGTTTTTTTCCTCACTTCATAATGTAATTCCTGTTTTCATTAGATTAATTTGCCTTTAATTTCTCTACAAACTGTATCAAATTTCTGTAATATTAAATGATTGTCAAACACCTTGTATTGGTTCTTAACCAATGTTTTTATATTGTGTCTAATTTGTTATAATTATTTAAACTGCAGATGTTTTTATTTTATTTTTGAAGATTCTATAATTATTGTTCTTAAAATGTTTTGTAATAATTTGGAACTTTTCTTCCTGGGCCTCTGCTGAAAATGGACTTCTACCCAGTCTGACTTTCCTGTTAATCAAATGCCAATAAAATCAATAAAATAAATAAATAAATGAATATTTAAACCAGAAAATTAGTTTGAGATTAGCTGAGTTATTAGTTAGAATTCTGTTTTTGCAAAACATCTGCCTGTTGGAACTCTTTGTTTACATTTTCTGTGCAATACTGTACCATGCATGTATATTTAATTTTCAATGGTATTACTGAATTTTGTATTAGTAAAAAATACATTTAATTTAAAAGTGCGTGGCATATTTGTTATGTATTTATTGACATAGGAGTCCTCTTTCCTGTTGGTGTGAGACTGTTTCCATCCATCTCTGCCTTTACATTATTTCCAATTGCGGTAATAGTAACAGTGATGCTGTGTTAGCCATTATCTCTGTAACATTTAATGTTATATTTCAGTCTTTTTAGTGGTAAAGACCAATAAGACACAGCTGTTTTCTAGGTAACCTGGAAGCTCTGGTCCATTTAGGAAGTCAGGTTTCACTCAAAGCAGTCATTTTTGCACTACCAAATGATATGCAAGAAGACTCGATAGCACACTGTAGGAGTAAAATCTAGGGCTACAGCATGACGTTTTGTTACAATACTCTGTTGTACATCTAGGCTTATTTAATTTGCTTTTGTCAGGCATGCTGAAACATACAACTTAGCTGGAATATCCCGTCAAACAGCCCTTTGTTTCTATTTTATGGGTGATACTGCAATTATCTAACAGGTTTAAATGTGTGGCTTACTGCATGGGACTTGCTCTATGTATACTATAAATATCTATATATATATATATATATATATATATATATATATATATATATATATATATATATTACTGCATGACCTTGGCCTGTGCACAATATATTACTGCGTGGCCTTGCTCTGTGTACTAAAAAAAAATATATATATATATATATATATATATATATATATATATGTATTACTGTGTGACCTTGCTCTGTGCACTTTATATATTGTGCATGGCCTTGGTCTATGTGCTCTCTCTCTCTCTCTCTCTATATATATATATATATATATATATATATTTATTACTCGGTGACTTTCCTCTATGCACTATATACCGTGGCCTTGATCTATGTACTACATATATTACTGCATGGCCTTATTCTATGTACTATATATATTGCTGTGTGGCCTTGGTCTGTGAAACATGATATATTACTGCATGGCTTTGCTCTATGTACTGAATATATCACTGCATGGCTTTGCTCTATGTACTATATATATTACAGTGTGGCCTTGTTCTATGTACTGTATATATTACTGAGTGACCTTGCTCTGTGAACTATATATATATTACTGCATGGCCTTGGTGTATGCACTACATATATTACTGGGTGGTCTTGGTCTATGCACTATATGTATTATTGCATGGCCTTGCTCAATGTATTATACATACCTTGTTTGACAGACTGTTCCATCCAGTAACAGTAACTGCTGCATTTGTTGAAATAGCCTTAGGTATCTGATAAGGACATTTGGCTTGTTGTTCTAGCCTTTGACAACTGAATATAGGCATATAGCTTGTTTGAATGGATGTATTTGGTCCATTATGAGCATGGGCTTTGCTGTAAGGGTCTATATCATGTTGTCAAACTCTTAAAAGTTCGAACGTCATATGGTCGACACCATATGATTGAACTTTTAAAAGTTCTAACATTTCAATGGAGATCTCCTTACAGTGCGGAATGGGAAGATTTCCCTTTTCTGCACTGTAGTGCGATCTCAGAGGTGGTATATTTAAAGAGCGGTAGGGTGTGGGGGATGCAGGGGGGCCTGCCTCTCCTGCTTAAACTGTACAGGTAGGTTTTTTTTCTTTGTGTTTTTTTATTACATTTTCACACTTCTAAAAGTTCGATCATATGGTGTTGACCATACGACGTTCGAACTTTTAAAAGTTTGATTATGTAATATAGACACTTGCTGTAATACCTTAAAGTAGTTGACTCCAAATGTGTAGTTTGCTAGTTTGACCCTACAGAGTTGACTTTAGGCAGCTTGTTATTTGGGATGACTCAGGCTACTTATTCTCAGACTCTCAAGCAGTAAGCCTCCTTTAAGTAATAGACGTGACCTTGAAACCTCCCTAGATCCTAAGAATGGCCCTAATCGGCACCATGGGAGTTATATTTTGTGTAATATTGTAGAAATAAATCAACATTTCTTATGCCTAGCTATTAGACATTTGTCCTGTCTATACACACACACACACACACACACACACACACACACACACACACACACACACACACACACACACACACACACACACACGCATTCTAAATACTGAAAACATGATTAGATTTCCTTTGACGCAAGCCTCTTAGCAGAGGAGACTAGCTTTGCCATTTGTCTGAAGGTCTGCAGTTTGGAGGGATGGTTTGAATTGGTTGTCTGTATACATATGGTTTGATGTGGTGACCCTAGCTAACTAGCGTTGGATGTGTTTTTGGAATATCACTAGTCAGTTGAATCTAGACAAGTGACTTTTTGAACCATAAATAGTTATTTGAATATAAACATGCTGTCCTATCATGATGGCATGACTCATCTAATACTTGGCACTGTGTTTCTTTTAGTCATACTAATTGGTAGGCAGTACAGGTGTAGTTCATTGGAATGTAAATAGAAGGTCAAAATAGCCCAAGCCAGTTTATGAGAATTGTATGGTTTATTCAGGTGGCTGAAAGGAGTTAGTTCTAGATCTGGTTTGGTTGGAAGGAAATGATCCTTTTGCAGTAGACTTGTGGTTATGTGGGAAGGTACTAGTCACTTGGCAGTAGACATATGGTTTCTTGGAATTAACCTGGTCAGTTGACAGTAGATGTGGTTTCTTGGGATGGCCCTGATAAGTTAATGTGAAGTTTATACTTTGCTGGCATATATTTATGTATGTATGTATGCATGCATGCATGTATGTATCTGTTTATTTAAATTTGTTAACTGGGGTAATGCATTGATCCCAAAGGACTAGTTTAGCCATTGCCAAGTGTGAAACATACACAAGTTTTTTTTATACTTCAGGAAACATCATATTAGGAAATATCATACCTTACAATGACTGACTGAAACATAATGAAAATATTTAGGAATACAGATATGTACAAATACAATGAACAGTAAAGACTGTTAGCTTAGATGTAGAAATACAGATACTGAGTTTAACATTTACAATTTGAGTTTTACACTATGCTGAGGTCACTTGAGCTAAATATTATCAATATAGACTCTACAGTTTTTTAACATTGAAAAAACAACTTGATCTTTAAAAGTGAGAAAATATGGACACTTCAATGTAGATCATGTCAAGGTTTTCTTAATGATGGGATATTAATAGGAAAAAGGTTGGAGGCAGTAATTAGGAGATCTTAAAGAGAGTAAGGAGGTGTTGGCTACCTTTGTAGAATAGTGATATGAGGTCCTCACTATGGTCTACTCTAGACAATCCAAGTTTGATTTATCAACCCTGACATTGTAGAAATCTGCTCAGTGAGGGGTTCATAGGTTCATAGGTAGGTACTAGGCTATCAGCCCAAGGGCCTACGTAAGCCTAGTCAACAAGGTTCCCTGGCTTACGCCACCCAAGAAAGTTATTTTCCTGTGCCACTGTCAAGCAGAGACATAGAAGTGATCCCTGGGGTGTATTTCCTATTTCCCATCCACTCATCAAGATTTTTCTTGAAGAGTGCTAATGAAGAACTTTGCTTGACATATATGGGTAGCCTGTTCCAGAGTATGGGAAGTCTCTGGGACAGGAATCTATCCCTCCAGCATGTCCTGTTTATTGTGGTGACAAGGTTTAGGTCCCTAGAGCATGTAGCTCAGAGGGATTGGGATTTCTTTAGGTGTAGCATGTCCAACAGCTCTGGGTTTGACATAGCTTTATATGTTAGGGAGAGATCACCTCAGAGTAGGCGATATGCTACAGAGTAAAGCTGGAGTTTTTGAGGCGGTCAGTGTAGGGCATTTGTTTGAGGCCAGTAATCCTCTTTGTGAGGTACTTCTGTGGCCTTTCCAGCTGCTGCAGATGTCTTGTGAGGTACATTCCAAAAGGGACGTTGTACTCTATAATGGGTCTAAAGAGGGGAACAATGACCTCTTTTTTCCTGGATGAGAACCCTTTTATGCTGAGGTGTGCCATGTAGAATGACTTCCTGACTACTGTGGCGATGTGACTATTAAAGGAGAGACTACTGTCCACCTTGGTCCCAAGGTCTCTTATCACACATTCGGTGTTAAATAGATTGCTGCCTATGTGGTAGTTCATGGGTACAGAGTTTTTACCAAAGGGGATGACACTGCACTTTTTGGCATTGAGCTTGAGGCCATGGCTCTTAACACCAGGCATCTGTCTCAGTGAGTTTGCAGTCATCTGCGAACTTCATTAGCCAGAGGCCTTCTGTGTTAGCTTGTACTTCAGAGAGGTAGATACCAAACAGGAGAGGTCCCAGGATGGAACGCTGTAGTACTCCACTTGTCACTGCTTTGAGGTCAGATTTGGAGTCTGCAACCTTTACAGTGTGGGTTCTGTCAGTGAGCCAGTTGGCAACCCATCTTGTGATGTAGGGATTTATACCTAGTTTAGTGAGTTTAGCTATAATTCCAGAATGGGGGATGGTGTCAAAAGCCTTAGCGAGGTCAAGATAGGCTGTGTGAACCACCTTACCCTCATCTACGGCTTTGGTGACTGCCTCAAAGAAGTCAATCAGGTTCAAGAGGCATGATCTGCCTTTCACAAACCCAAACTGGGTGGGATACAGAGTTTGGAAGTTACCAATGTCTTTGTTTATGAGTTCCACGTTGATACATTCCATGGCCTTGCAGACCAGGCTCATCAGGCTAATAGGTTGATAGTTCCTGGGATCAGTGGTGGCTCCCCCTGTGTGGAGTGGGATAACTGTTGCTGTGCACCATTCAGTGGGCACAAAACCTGATACGAGGGAATTATTGAACATGGTGCTTAAGTGGGGAGCCAGTTCTTGTAAAACGCAGCCTGGGATGTTGTCCGGTCCCATGGATGCTGTGTTTTTGGCTTTAGAGAATGCAGCTTTTACCTGCGTGGTTGTGATTACAGGGACTTTGCATTCTTCCTGTATAGATAAGGGGCCCTTTAGAGGGTGAGGGGGGGGTAAAGTTAGCACTGAACCTATCTGCCAGGATGTTGGCAATATCAGTTGGTTCTGTAATTTGCATGCCTTTGTGCTGTAACTCAGAGCAGATCTGGGTGTTGCCATCACGATTCTTGACATAGCTATAGATTGCTTTGTGGTTGTCCTTAGCATTAGTGGCAATTTTGTTTTCGTAGCTAGCTTTGGAGGATCTTATAAGGAATCTCAGCTTCTTACTGAGGCTGACCAAGGAGCTCCTCCACTCATGGGATTTTACTCTCTTTTGCAACAGTTTCTTCCTTCTGTTGTACAGTTTGTTTATGGCAGGGGACCACCAGATTGGCTTCCTTTTTTTGGAGGATAGTGTCTTGGTTCTGTTTGGGATAGCATGATCCATGCACTTGTGTAAGTATAGAGTGCATTTGTGTAGGATTCAGCAGTTGTAACTGTATTGTCCATCTGCATGGGTGTCATGAAGTTCACTACTTCTGTCTTAAGAAGCATGAAGTTGGCTTTGGAGAAATTTTTTACCATGGTTTCCTTAATGGGGGGTGGGGGTGGGATGTGGATATCAAGGGTGATTAGCTTATGGTCGGATTGGACTAACGAGGAGTTGACTTCAGGTGTGGAACACCAGTCACTCATGTTGGTAATGACTAGGTCTATGATATTGTTGCCCCTGGTGGGGGTGTGGATAAGTTGATCCAGGGCATTGGAGTTTATGAAGTCCAGAAAGCATTGAGCTAAGGAGTTGGTACACGAGTAGTTTTCCCAGTTAATGGTGGGGTAGTTGAAGTCACCCATTATTAAGGTGTTTGGTTGAACCCTAATATTTTCCAGTACATCAAGAAAAGACGAGTGGGAATCCTGGGGCATGGTGGGGGATCTGTAGCAAGCTACAATTTAGATTGCAGTTTTTCCCAGAGTTAGTTGCACTTGGATAAACTCGGATGCATTATGCTGAGCAACTAGCCTGGAGGTGTGGATATCCTTAATGAATATGGACACACCTCCACCTTTGGTGTTTCGGTCCAGGTTACATGGCCGAAAAGTGTGGTATGAGTTATAGCCTGGTAGTGCAGGGGTGCTCTCTGGAGCCTTGAACCAGGTTTCAGTCACTGCACAGATACCGATGTACTCCATTTTAAGGAGTGCCTCGAGTGAGTGCATTTTGAGATTTAGGCTTCTAGAATTGAGTAGCATTACCCTCAGTTTTTGCTTGCCTGTTCCTGTTATGGTGGTGGATTTATTTGAACCTTGCCTAAAAAGGCACTATAGGGGCAGCAAGAGCCTTAGCCAGTATCCAGAATCCCAGGGGCGACAGGTGCAGGCCATCTGTGGCAAAGCATCGTGGTCTGTCTACCATATCATCCCAAGCAGACAGATACTGGATCCCCTTAGAATGACACCAGAAGCTTAGCCAATTGTTGAAGTCAATCATTTTGTCCTTGTACTGCGGTATCATTCAGGGTAATGGCAGAATGCTACTCAGGGCTAGGGTCATACCTGCCTGGGCTACAAGATCAGAGGGCTCTTCCATGTCTCTTTTCATGTAGTCCAGGGAGGTATGTCTCAGGTCATTCACACCAACATGGACAACGACAGAGTCATATTTGTACTTGTTGTGGAGTGACCTGAGTGCGTGGGTTATGTGGCGGATCCTGGCACCTGACAGGCAGCTGACAGTAACTTTCTCCTTGTTTAGCCTGGTGAGTGGGACATCAGTGTGCCTTACTATAGTGTCACCTATGACTAGTGTGTTGGGTACGTTGTTTTGCCTTATTGGCTGTAGGTAGTCTGTGAAGGAGGAACCAGATCCCTTCTCCCAGGGAAGGGTTCATTGCATGGGTCCCTGGATAGGTACTTTGCTTGCAGCCCTTGGTGGACACTTAAGATGTACAGAAATATCTGCCTATAAGGGTGGATGGGACAATTGGGGATATAATCTCTCATGGAAGCAGGTGGTAAGACCCCACACTGACACTTTGCACATTCAGCCCTGAAGATGTTGTTGTTGTGAAAAAGGAAGTGTGTGTCTTAACTAAAACCCTTCTGATGGCTCTCTGGATGATGGCAATATTGCTGCTATGCTATCACCCCACAAAGAGAAATGAATAGGTGTTAGTGACCACAGGGGTGGCTTAATGGTCAGCAGGTATAAAGGAACAAAAATCCTGAATAAAGATTTAAAAAAAAATAAATGTAAATGTGTCATGCTTCAGAAGATTAGGGAGTAATGATCCAAGCATGAGGTTCTGCAAATGTTGGGCTGGTAGCCACTGGGTCTTAGGCTGCATTCAGGAAAGATAAATATATGAACCTACAAATTTTGTTAGAAGTTGCTTGCATAGTTGAAAGTCTGTTCTTGGAAGGTAAAGCTATAAGTGAGAGTCCATATTCAAACTTGACTAGAAAGATACCTGTTAGAATAGTGTACCAACCTTCTAAGGCTAGGAAGTGCGAAATGATTTTTCTAGCTCAGAAAAGTAATTGACTAACTTTGTCTTTTGTTTCTTTGATGCAGAAAATTAATGTTAGGGTTTGAAAAGCCATATTGTAAGGTATCAAAAGACTGATGGTTTTGAGAAGAACCAGAAGCGGGTCATTTATGTATCAGTTGCTGAAAACTATCATAAGTTTTTACGTAGTTCTGAGGATGATTGCTTTAGGCTTTTATGGGTTAAGGAGAAGTTCAGTGTTAAAGAGTAAAGAGGAGAGAAGCATGATATAAGATTTGAGCTGTCTTTAATGAAAGATGATGAGTAAGTGTGAATACTGAAAGTTTAGGTGGGTGTGAAAGACGTTTATTTATAATGATGGAGATGAGCAACCAGCCTAGAACTGATCCACTGAGAAATATCTGTTAAAGTAGATGTAGATCCATATGCATATGTATAAACCTTTAAGAAGCTATCCAAGGGCTTGCACTAGAGTATAAATAGTGAGCACGTATGAGGATGACTGCCATTTTGTAGGTAGCTGTTGAGATGTGAAGAGTATAAATAGTGAGCACGTATGAGGCTGACTGCCATTTTGTAGGTAGCTGTTGAGATGTGAACGTGTATGCTCTGCTTGTTATTTAGTTCGTTCATATTTAAAGATGCTGCTATCCATCCTAATGTGCTTGTATGTACTAAAGCATCTGAACGAAACCCCAAGCCGGCTTATTATTTGCAATAGTGATGAACAAGCGACAGTAGATAATCAGTAAATGACACAGTTAGCATTGCTGCTTAAGTCTGCATCTTATTGATCTTCCTGGAGACGTTTATGGTCCTCCAGGTAAAGGACTTTAGCAAGGTTTATGGATACGGTTTCTGTAAGGTTTCATTTGCGCATAATATGCAGAATATCTTTGGTGAGGGTCCAAAGGTCACTGTGCTACTTTGAAAAAAAAGTAGATATCTGGACAAGATCTCTCTCTCTGTCTCTGTCTGTCTCTCTTCCTCTCATTTTCTGATTTTTTTTTTATATAGAAAAGAGCAAAGTTGGGTATGAAAAAGTTTTTTTTCCTAGAAATTTTCTAGAACTGACAGGATTGAAAGGAATCTAAAATCTGCCATTGATTCAGAGTGTGGGACTCTTCTTAGTCCACAGTAGATGGGTGTCAGAGTCAGGTGGTCCATTGTAAGGAATTTTATTGAGGAACATGTCAATTTGATGTCATTGATTAAATCTAAAGTTGCAAGGAGTGACAAAGGAAAGGGTAACAATGTAGTTAAACAGATACAGTACAAGATAAAGAGTCAAGAACTCTCACAGCTTAGAATTCTGTACAAGGTCACAGACACCAATACCAAGTGACAAGTGGAAGAACTAAGTCATCACTCATTGGACTTTATTGTGACACACACACCTTCCAGCCTGGGACGTTTGTCATGCTGTCATTTTCCTTGAATGGTACCATTGTAGGCAGTAATCTAATGCATCATAACATTACAAAAAACAATAGATGTTGGTTTACTACACTTTCATGATTTGGAAAAAATGCTACGGTATTATATAACAATTCTTGTAAACTGTAAAAATGGAGTTGAGCTGCAAGTTCTAAGTAAGACAGGTCCTATTATTTAATGGGTGTTGGTAAAATCACCATTCACTATGATGTCATAATGAGCTGTAGGTGGGCAGGATAAAGGAAGAAAAATGGGACTTCAGGGAAGAAGATAGATGAACCAGAGTTAACTAACATGGTAATAAAGTCACAGTTTGGAGATAGCAGACTTTTTGGAAGACATGAAAAGCAGTACTACTGAAGTACTGAGAACAGGAGCCAAGACAAAATTCAACCAATATTTGGACATAAATGTGACCCATCTGTAGCTGAATATTTAAATCTTATTCTCAGTACTTACTGTTGAATGCAGTGGGCTGCTGTGATAACCCATTCAGATGCTATAAGAGACCCTCCACATATATGTTGATTATTGTACCGTAAGCTGATTTGCCATGGCCACGCCCCTGGTTCTGAATCAGTCCCTCCCACTATCCGACTGTTATAAACTGGGCGTCCACATGCTGAAAACCAGAAAATATGCAAACATCAGACTGTCAGCAAATAATCCTCAAAAATGCAAATGCATTAACATAGACATCCTTCCATTTTTTAGTCTGTTTTTAAACAATGAATATGCACATTTGTACAATAGACATAAAATAAAATTGTCATAGCAACTGTTTTTGCAGTTAGTACGAGTGAAGTAAATGAAGGTTAGTTACAAGTATATTCCACTTTCTGTAATAAAGAGCATACTCAGTATGATGAAAATGAAAATTAGTCTAAGCATACTCAAAAATAATTAGTCTAATTTTGCCCAAACTGCCAATGTAACAATTTTTTTACTTCCTTACCTTGTATACAATGTGTATGTGCAAATCATATTTATATCATTAAAGCACACTGAGCATGTTCATGTCTTTAACGCATTTACATTATATAGGGTACATTACACACACACAGTGAATTCCATAATATGTTGCAGCTGTCCTGTAACACTGAACTGGATTTGAGGGCTATTAGAGAGTGAAAGACTGAATGAATGATTAAGTGTGCAGACACATAAATTAGCATTTATTTTTTGTGCGAGTGAGATCTTAGCCTTTGTCACTGATGTAGATCAGCTGAATGTGAAAACAAATGACATATACCATGCATATTCTCATTTTGTATGCTTCACTTGTTTCTATTATAAAATTACCTTAACCCCTTTTGTGCTAAGTCATTAAGCCAATAACTAATCTTCTGCTAAGTTGCAATGCCACACAAAAGGCAATACGGATAGGAAAATCTTAGTTTTATGTCACTGCACATTGCTGCCCTCTTCAATGCCTGTATAAAATTG
The DNA here is from genome assembly GCF_019279795.1 of Protopterus annectens. NCBI lineage: Eukaryota > Metazoa > Chordata > Ceratodontiformes > Protopteridae > Protopterus > Protopterus annectens. The sequence goes on along the minus strand of NC_056744.1, from coordinate 1,640,420,738 downwards.
CCTATCCCTCATAGTATACCCCCATCAGAAGTGCCATTCCCATTGGAGTGCACAATGCTTTCTTTACTTCAGTGCTATAAAAGAAGTACCTTGCAAAGCCAAAAGTTATATTTTATTAAACTGCAGATCATTTAAGCATGGGTACTATGCAATTACTTGATTTGAAAAAGCAGTTTCCATTCTTGCATGAGTAAACTTTCAGTACAAACATTACTTATCACATATCTTATTGTGACATGTTCTTTATAACCTTTTTCTTTGGTCAGTACTGGGATTTAGCTGATTTTCATGCAGTTTCATGAAATGCAAGATGCTTTGTGCATAAAAGATACCTTAGCCCTCCTGTGCTGCAACCTTGATTTATTAAATGTTTATTTATGAATGATGTTTGATAAATTATCAAAACTTTATTTCATTTTTAGGCAGAGTTTAGTATTCATGTTTTATACATATCAGTGCATCTAATAAAAGTGAGAAAAACATTTAGATAAGCTGCATTTGTTTTTTACACAGGGCATGTGTAAATTTATTAGCAAAGATGCATTTACAAGCAGATGAAGTGTTAGCTCAAACAGAACATAAGAGAAGGAGAACAGTAAAACATTCACAGGGGAATGAACTCAGTTACAATGAAAAGACCTTTTAATTGTATTTAATTTCTTGCATATTTTTGTTGAGCTTGGTAATAATCAAGGATATCTTTGCAACAGAGTCTGAGTGGCACATACCTAGAATAAGATTATGAGATGAAGTCAGAGATAAGGGGGGGGGGGGTATTTGACTAAAAAAGCATAGAAAACTACATGATCTATATGCACAGACTTTAATGCTATGTATTCCTCTGAGTCAGGATGGGGCAAAACATGTTCTTTTGCATCTTTCCAACATGAATTTACACAAAACAATAAATATGTTTTTGCAATGCAGTTTTCAAACAGTTGTACAGCAGAAAATAAGCAGAACATTCAGCAATTTATAAATACGTATGAGCAGCATACATTCAGCAAATTTCACAGTAACAATATTAATAAACCTTACATAGTGAACTAAGATAAATTATAGCTCACAACAGATAGGTAGGAGCACAGATTTAAAATAACCAAAGGACATGATGTAGCAATAATAGAGAAAGCAAAGAATATCATTTGATAAATGAAAAGAAAAGACAGATGAGTTAATATAAGATTAAGTGAATTAACCCCAGTAAGGCAAGCAGCCTATTTCTAACTATACTTAAGCAAAGATTACACCATGCTTCTTTAAAGTTCTGAATAGAACATTTAATTTACAGCAAACAAAGCAGTACCACTTATTCAAAATATGTGTGCATCTCTTACCACAACTCCCATGACAGAATAAGTTCTTTTTGTTTGTTTACAAATTTTTTTACTGATTTAACATGCATTATATACACAGAAAGGAAAAAATTCAATATCACATACTGTTATACAGTATCAGAAATATATTAAACCATCAGACTAATCAAATGTAGTTAACAAATCAAGTATCTTGGGATTTCAATTGCAACATTTCAAGGTTATGCTAGCATCTAAATGTCTTAATTTGATTTACAAACCTTATTTTAATTACTTCTTTTTCATTTTACTTAACATTGTTGTTAAATTTAGAAAGTATTTGAATGTAGGAACTCAGTTTGTTTTCCAATTTCTTGTAATACTTTTTCTAGCTACTGCAAGGAGACTCCAAACCAATTTTGTTGTTTAGCTTTAACAGATAAAGGAAGTGGAAGATTCACTAATATTGTTGATCTAGTTAAAGAACAATTATCAGACAAAAATCTTTTAAAAATTACTTCTCTCTTCCCAATAAACATTTAATTTCTCAAAATCCATAAATGTATGTGTTCAATCAGCTTTTACATCCTTACTCCATCTCCAGCAAACTGAAGAAGTCACTTTACTAAATTTGGAAATTTTGTAAGGAGTAACAAATACTCAATGCATATATTTCCACATAAAAAAAAAACTTTCTAGTATAGACCTGAAGATGTTTGACTAATTGACTTAAGTAACATAAATGTATTCCTATTATCAATTAAGACACCTAATTTATTTATTCATTTATGTTTGTTAACCAGGTATTGTCTGATTGGGTCAGTAGCCCATTTTCAGTGGAGACCCAGGGAGAAAAGCTCCAGACAAATTAACAAACTTTAAACAATATTATAAGCAGAACAAGTACTAAGAACATAGTAGTTAATATAGCCCAATAAAGCAGGACATTAGTTAAATGTAACATTACATTAATACAATATTCATAACAGAAATAGTTCTAGTTACATGTTATAGCAACTTACACCAGTATGCATGAGTTTATGAGAACTCCACAAGGAAACAGCTGTAGTTGTTTGAGGTGAAAGATAGTATGGAGTTGAGATTATCCAGGTGAAGTACAGGGGCAGAGCCATCTGCTGGTAAGATATTATATTGCTATCTAAAAAGAAATCAAAAACTTTGATCAAATATATTATTATTTATGATTTTCTTATATAGCTTGGACAGATTTCTTTTGCCTCCAGTACTGTCAACCATATACTGATATAATAGTGACACATTGTTTTGCTCCTTTTCTCTCATATTATCTGTAAATTCATTCTTTTTAACAGATATAATAAGTTGGTTATAGATTCATCCAACTTATAATCTTTCATTAAACACTCTAATAACTTAGCTTTCCCTTTTCTAACCAATCAAACCATAATGCTAACCCCTTTTTAATATATTAATTTTAACAATGTTTTTAGTTTCAACAAATCTATGGGTGTATTTTATAGAAAACAAAAGAATTTCCATTTTAAAATCAATGGGATTTTATAAACGTATTTCTTAACTGTTTTTAGGGCTGATTTCATATATAAAGAATCTAAGTACTGAAATGTATTTCCTTCTTACGTATGTTTATTAACCAAAAGAAGAGATTGTTATATATTTCTTATTTATCATATTTAATAAACCTATATGACTTTAATATCTCTTCTTCAGTGATTTTCCATTGACTTGTATAAGTTGAATGTATCTAAAGTATAATAGAGTAAAATTTGCAGCAATTGAATAAGATTATATATCAGGAAAGCTAATACCACATACTCCCAAAATCTAATATGTTTTTATATGCAATCTTCAGTTTTTTAGGATACTATAAGAATGAAGTTAATATTTTTTCCATTTTCTTTAATAGTTTTTTATAAGGTATTATCTTAGATAATATAATTAATTTAATAAGAACTAACCTATCTTCAAAAGTAAAAACAAAAAAACACTCACTCCATTTTTAATAAGGGGTAACACTTTGGTTATTGTTTCAAAATTATGATTAATAATCACTCACATCTTGATAAATTTTTATCCATAAATATTTTTAATCTTGCCCTTCCCAATTATATTGACATTCACCTTTTAACTTACTACCTAGTAGATGAATCCTCACTATGGTTTCAGTTTTATTATTATTAAATTTTAATAATGATATTTCTGAAAGTTTCAAATTTTCCCATCTATTTCTTCAGGTGAGTTGTTTATAACTCCCACAGTTAATAAAATATAATCTGCAAAAAGATGTATTTTAGACTGACAATCTTTATTAATTGAAAAGCCATCAATTTTATCATTGCTTCTTATACTATTAGCTAAGGATTCATAGGTTCATAGGTTCATATGTAGATACTAGGCTATCTGCCCTAGGGCATTTATAAGCCTAGCCAGAGTGCATTTGGCTTCCGCCTCCCTATTAGATTAGCCTACTGTGCCTCTGTAAAGTAGGTCACAGAAGGTACCCTTTTAAGATTAGTTTACTGTGCCTCTGTCTAGCAGGGACACAGGAGAGATCCCAGGGGTGAATTTGCGATTTCCCATCCACGCGTCCAAATTTATAGGTAAAATAGGTTCATAGGTTAGTACTAAGCTAACTGCCCTTGTGAGCCATTTTAAGCCTAGCCAATTATCCCTTGTGAGATTCAAACCCTGCACTTTGTGTTTGTAAGGCAAACACCTTAACCATTAGGCCACCCTCCCAACTAATGCAAACAATAGAGGAGATAAGGGGCATCCTTGCTTTTTACCTTTGTTTAAAATAAACCCCTGAGAATTGTAAGATCCAATTTTAATATATGCTTTAGAATCTCTCTACAAATTTCTTAATATTCCAACAACATTGTTCTGGGAATGCAAATGCTTCCAAAGTTTTAAATAAATAGTTCCAATCTACAAAATTAAAAGATCTTTCAATATCTAAACTAACAAGATCCAATTTTTTTGTTCAAGCCAACTGCTAGATTGAAGATTATTACCCCTTTGATATTGTCATAAGTTAATATATTAACTATAACTTCTGTTTGATCCTTATTAATTAATTTATCTAATATATCTCTTAATCTTTTGGCAAAAATTGAAGTAAATATTGTATAGTCTACATTTAATAATGAAATAGGTCTACATGACAAAACTAACTTTTTATCCTTTCCTTGTTTAAGTATAGGTGAAATTATAGAAAATTTCCATGAGGGAGGAATTATTTTATCACTCTGGATTATCCTGAAAACTTCCACTCAGTAATTCTAAAATATTTAACAGAAGCAAGTTATATAATTCCAAAATTAAACCATCTAATACTGGAGATTTGCCATTTTTACCTTTTTAAAAAACATCTTTAAATTCAGTTTAGGTAATAGGTTTACTTAACAGTGATATTTTCTAATACTTAAGTTTATTAGTAATAGACTTCTTTAAATACTTATCAATTTTGCAATCATCAAAATTGATATTTTTATTTTTATTATGATCCTTATAGATTTTTTAAAGATATTAAATGTTTCCTCTACACCAAAAATAAGCTTGTTACTTTGGGGATTTCTAATATTAATACTCTCTGCTTTTTTGCATAACATCTTACTTCTATTAGCTAATCTGTGGAGATTCTTTGGAGTCATTGCATAAGAATTGTTTGAGAATTGTTTCAATAGGCAAAAAGTAATGCAGTCAGAAAATAAAAGAGTCTTGTTTTTAAGATTTTTAACTTTGGAAGTAGCTTTCCATGAAATCAGCGAACTCTGTATCTTGAGGAATGAAGCATTCTAGTTAATTTCTTCAGTGTTGTTGAGAATTTTATTTTATTAGCAAATGCAGATGCCTCTTCCAGTGTGTCAAATATTTTGATTCCTTCAGGAAGAAAGATTTTTATCTTTGCAAGAAACAATAAAGTAGCTTTAATATTATTCTTTTTAAGTTCTTTAATCAGTGTTAATCAAGTTTTCCTTTTATTCATTATTTTACTGGAATAGTGATTATCAAATCTGATTAGATGCTCATCTGTTTTAATAGGTGAGTTAGACCACACTGCTTTTAATACTTGATATTATTCCATGCTGTACATACATTTAACTATTATTGAATATGGATGTGACCTTTCCGTTTTGAAGGTGTTATTAAAGATATATGAGCCCTTTTTATCCCAAAAGATAAAGTTTTAGGTAAGGTCAAGGTTTTATGCAACTAGGTTGTTAAAAAGGTTATTATGTTGTCTGCCTTATATTTCAGGCATGCCATATATTCTGCTATTGTTTCATCTCAGTCTATTTTCTAAACCATCAACTTTATCTATAAACCATTTTGTCAAGAATTCAGTTTGAGACTCACCTTCAGTTATTCTCCCTTTGGGGTCATTTTAAGCTTCTTCTATGCTAATAAATTGTATACCTTGCTGTTTCATATGAATTTCTAAATGATCCATCTTCTTTCTTTAGTCTTCCTTAAAACTTTCTGTTTTAGTATTGAGTTTGCCCATTTTTATCAATACATCCTACATGCTAGATATTAATGATTGAATATCTTTTTAACAGAAGAAGCCCAAGTACCATTTTTTGAGTGGTTCATGTCATAATCTCTTCTTTCTTAACCAAGCAGATGAATTTTTGACAGGAAAATTACAGCTTTTGAAGAACTTCAAACTATAATTACATTTCTCTTCCTGTCACTGAATATAAACAGTTATCAAGCATCTCCAAATGTTTTCTGTCAGAAAAAAAAGTTTTTAGTCACAGTGCTTTCACCATTTGCTGCTCTCCGTTAGCCATCTTGGCAACACCCCTAGCACAGTAAGTTCTATTTGATAACCACTGTTAACAGAAGGATGTACATGAGCCCCACATCCAATCAACATTCTGCTAAGACTTTTACAGAAGGCATTCTATAATGCAGATGAAGTCTTTGTGATTAGACTATGTTCTGCTATTGTGAACACAAATACTGTAGTAAATCTGTCTAATTAAGAACCAATCAAAATGCTCCAATGCAACTAAAGGAAAATGCCCAAGACTGAAGCTTCACAGCTAAAAATAGGTAAACCACTGAATCTATGATGTTACAATGTTTTTAAAATGACCAGAGATTCTGGTAACTGTCAGTCTAACTTCCTTAATGTAAGAAAGTATGGATCTGTTTTTATTCTTGTCAGTACAAATGACCTCATTCACAAGGACTCTTTGAATATTAGTAGAGAACTTATAGCCCCATTAGATAGCATAGCTTCTACAGGTGTTAGGACATATTTTTCACAAATTACGTATATATTAAGGAGGGTCATGTCACCAAGAATGAAAATATATTTTGGGTAAATACCTACATGAAAAAATGTCCTGTTTTGAGAAATGGAAATGGGAAGATTATCCAAATCTAATGTTGAGCACATGTGTGTTCAGACAGGATGGTGTGCACTTGTCAAGATCAGGGAAGAACATTTTTGCAGAAGATATTTTGCAGTATTTGGCAAACAGAAGTCAGGATTTTTGCCAGGCTAAACATTTAACAGTTCATAGAGTGCAGCATTTGATGCATCTCTGATGTTTATTAATGCAAGGAGCATTAATAATAAAGTTTTTATTGGAAAATTTGCAATGTTTCCACAAGATTGATGTTGCTATTGTTTATGAAATATAGTTAATGAACAATGACTGGAAACCAGTTCTGTCAGGGTATAAATGTTTTACTGTAACAGACTTTAAAAACAAGTAATCTCCGTGGTATCCCCAAAGTCTCAAAACAACCATGTTTATCCAGAATATTTCGGGTGGGTGACTGTAACGCTAAAAAAGTAATTTACAGGGCACAGTGCAATGAATGTGATGCATTCTATGTGGGCAAGACTGTAAATAAACTCAAGCAAAGGATTTCATGTCATCTGTCAGAAATCCGCTCTGGATGTAAAAATAATGCACTAGCCAAACACCTTTCTCTTCATAAAAGACACACAGGTTTTAAGTTCCAGATCCTGGATCGCATAGACATGGGTGATCTTGAAGGAGACATCCCGAATATTCTGGAGAAACATGAACTCATGTGGCAATTAAAGCTGAACTCTTTTAGAAAGCCTGGACTAAACTACTACTGTTCAATTAAAAGTGCACTGGAACTTAGAAAATTGCCACATTGTTTACATGACTAATTGTATTTTATTTTATTTTTTTCTACAAATTGATTTTAAATACCATTTTAAATCAGTTGAAATTTAAGTGTATATTTTGTTTCCATCATATATATATATATATATATATATATATATATATATATATATATATATATATATATATATATTTTTTTTTTTCTGGTTCTCTTTTTTCTACTTTATTCAAAATGATGGTAACAACAATACTAACTAATTATACAATTATATAGGTTTTTAGGGTTCTTGTACACAGACCTGAAGAAGTCTAGAAGGACAAAAGCGATCTTTGTTAACAATAGGTTATGAAAATAGAAACTGATTTTTACATGCAAAATGTATATGTATATATTTATATATAATTTTTGATCGCAAAATGAACTAAGATTGATATATTTCCAGCCATGTAGTATATTGCTTTGTATAAAATCACAGACTTAATAATCTACTTAATAATTTGGTTAAGTAAGATGTACCATTAAAGTACATTAGGGCTATATATTATTATGACAGCTACTAGATAGGGCAGGACCAGCTCGAATGTCACACTGATGGGGGAAGGGATGTGAATTTAACATGTGTACCAATAACACTTTGTTTTACAGCACAATAAACCATTCCCATGCCTGATAAAAAGTATATATATATTTAGAAAGCTTGTGAGGAAATTATTACTCTATTTTTCTTTTACTTGGATCGCTTGTCTGTGTACTTAATAAAGGATTTTCGACTGGAAACAGACTGCCTGCCTTGCTTGGATTACTTTCAAATACTTAGTAATGCTGTAGAATTATATATTTTCTATTATTACTTTTTGACTTGACGAGTTTACGTTCCCTACTTCTACTACTATTGTCTGATCTGATTAATATACAGTGATTAACTGGAAATATATGGACTGAAAATCTTCCACACAGAGAGGTTTCTTACACTGTACTGTAACAGACTTTCTAACAAAAATCAGGTGGAGGTGTTATGAAAGGGTTTAAAGATAGTTATGAAACCTGTGATTATTATATGTTCACTGATAACACCAATGCAATAGATTGTGTAACTGTGACAATGAAGACAACCCTGGAGCATATAACAATTGATGGAATGTATAGACCACCAAAGTCAAGTTCTGATGGTCTAGAAGAATTCATACATTTCTTGCATGAAACACAAGAAGGAAGAATAATAATGATTGAGGACATAAATTTACCAGAAACAGAATAGAATAATATTGATTCAACAAGATTATTAAGGAAAGTATTCACAACATATACTCAGGAACAACAATTGATAATGGAACGTACTACACATTGTTTGTGTTCCTAAAGTAATTGCTCTTACTTCACATCAAGTATTAGCACCATTGATGTGCAGAAATCTTGGGGTTATTAAGGTTAATTTGGTCCTAGATAATTCTGGATAATTCTGCCAAACTGAAATCTAAAACATTGTACATAAGATTAATAGCAGTTATATGAAAGTAAAACATTCACTATGTAAAACTAATTGGAGTGGTGGGTTCAGTGGAAAAACTGCAGAAGGAATGTGAAAAGTTTAGAGAAATTGTTTGAGTGCAAAAAATAAAAAAATGTTTAATTAACTTCAGTATATAGGCAGACAATACCAGGAGAATATACTTCCATAAGAAGAAAATAATTAAGGTGAGAGACAAAAAATATAAAAAATGAAAAAGAGGTCGAACTACAACTTTGAAAACTGAAATAAACAAGCTGGACAAACAAATTAACCATACTTAGAGACAAGATCAAGTAAAATATGAAGAAAATTTATATAAAGATATTGAGCATAATAGGAAACCATTTTATAGATACATAAGATGTGGAAGTAGTAAAGATATACAAATTGATAAGCTATGTTTAGATTTTAAAATTTATTCTCAGACACAACAATTTATAGATATATTTACAAAATCTTATGTAAAACAGGTTGACTCCACAAAGGGGGTGATAAGTTGTTTTAGTGATATCCATGTAACATTAGATACTGAAATCAAATTAGATTATATTGAAAAAGAACTGCACAAACTGGATGTCAACAAAGCACAGGAAGGAGACAGAATTAGTAATAATGACTGAGAATACTTCAGATAGAACTTACAGTACCATTATATCTATTATTTACTAGGTTGTATAAATATGGGGAGATTCCTCAAGACTGAAGACATGCAGTTATTAAATGTGTCTCTAAGGGAAAGGGGAATAGGACAAACCCAGAGTCATACAGACCCTTAAGTCTACTTTCATATTGTGGAACAATAATTTAAAATGTTGTATTGGCTAAGTTATTGTCAGAACTGGAATGGTTGGGGCTAGAGACCATATATCAACATGCATATGTTGAAAATAGATTTATTACCACCTGTAACATGATGTTCTATAACAATATAATAACAGCTATGAAAAAGAATTTGTGCTGTTATATATATATCATTAACTTCAGCATTTGGCAGGGTCATACACAAAACTCTGATCAATAAATTAGAATAACTAGGTATCGACATACTCTTGATAAGAAGGATAGATGCATGGCTTACAAACAGATATGGCAAGTATCATACAGCAATTGAACAAGTGAAATTCTTGGTTACAGTCAGGGTGTCCCACAGGGCTCTGTCCTAGGCCCATACTTGTTTAGATTGTATCTTTCAGATCTATATTTTTCATCTGAGGTATTCTACAGTTTGTATGCAGATGACCTGAGACTTGATAAACTTATTAAGTGTGTTACAGATAAGACATGTCTTCAAAAGAACTTGACTAAATTGGTCATTTGGGCATAGGAAAATAATATGATGATAAACGCATAAAAATAAGCATATAAAATTTGGGAGACATACATTGAAAGGTGAATATTTAATACAGCACATAGTAATTAAAACTGTAGATTCATTTAAGGACCTGGGCATATGGTTAGATCCAGCTTTGAGTTTTTCTAATTACATCAGCCAATTGGTTAATGATAGTTACAGAACTATACGTTATATAAAAAAAGAATCATAAAGTCTAGGAAATCAAAAATGACGATGTCACTGTTTGTTAGTTATATTAGACCCAAACCTGAGTAAAATTGTAAAGAGTACAGTGGAAATATACCAAGTATATCCATGGATATGAAAATTTAAGTTATTAAGAAAGACTAAAATATCTGAACTTGTACAGTGTCTCATATAGATATTTAAGTGAATACCTTACTGAGTTATATAGGGCATTTAGAGACAACTACCACTGGGAATGTTTGGGGTTACCAAAAAGTAGTAGAAATCATCCAACAATCTATGTAGAAGATTCTCTAGGAATGACAAGTATGCTAAATGACTCTCTGGGAAGGTAGCTAATGCATGGAATATACTACCAAATTACATTAAGGCGAGCTAAGTTAGACATTTTTTTAAGAACAGCGTGGACTTTTATTTTAGGAGCAATTGTTTTGGTATATTGGCAAGCTACAAGGGCATTAATGCCAGTGCTGGAAATATTTGTATGTATGTATGTAACCTCAGTTTGGCAAGTTCCCTTTCACAGGATCATATTTTTTGCTAAATTGTTCAGTATAGGGCACAAAACATGAAAGAATGTGCTGGACAGGTAACAATTCATGTTGTCATGGTAACATCACAAAACAATACAGTCAGTATTGTTACTACTGGAAAAAGCTGTTTAAAGCTGTACGTATATTTTCTGTTCAGAAAAGTCATTGCTTCTCACAAAAAACAAATTAATAAAAGATACTGAAATTTTATGCCAGACCACAGAAGCATGATATGGTGTGAAAATCAAGCAGATAGATACAACTGCCTAATAGCAAATTGAAATAAACAAAAAGATGAGGAGGAAAAATGCTCTCTTTCTTCATTTCTCTGTTTTGCACACACACACACACACACACACACACACACACACACACACACACACACACGAAGACAAATATACACATGCAGGGTTTGAAATGGGAATAATATTATTCATAAAGTGTTGCATTACACAATCAAAAATTACAAAATATACTACATGCAGTGATTTTCTGCACTGCTTAAAATGTATGGTTTATCAGACTAAATGTTTTTCTTTTTTGTGTTATACTCATAAAATTTAGGATAACAACACAAGGAATTCTGTGAAGTTCCTCTTAATATCTACTTGAAACAATATGACTCTGAGTTAGTCCCTTAAACAGACAGCCCTCCTAGATTACCTACGAAATGAGATCTTTGTTCTTAGTGGTTTCCTGAATTAACAAGTGAAATTAAATGAATGAATGAATGAATAAATAAGCAAACAAACTATTGCACATAAACAATCAGTTCTTCCCTTAATAAACATTCTGAAGTCTGTTTCGTCATTTTTCATTAGCTAGGTTCCAGTTCATGGATGAAACGGGTTTCGGTTTTTGGAGGATGGTGGGGTTTCATGGTACAGTTCTTGCTTGACAAATGTCCAAGATCCATCCTACTGTCCTCTTGTTATGGTCACCTAAGACTGACATGGACTCTGCCTGCAGCCTTTTGATAGTGATGGTCCACATGTCTGCAAGCTCTGAACTCTCAAAGACACAACTATAATGATCCTTCTCAAAGGTTATGATCTGGTTCGCAGGTGTCTTTGCCATGAAGACCAGCTGAAATGTAACTTTTTTTATAATTACTGATTTATTTATTCAACTAGATGAAAGCTCCTTGTTGCTGAAACCCAGGAAGAAGAGCTATACAATTAACATATAGCAATTCTTGATTTCAGTAATTACATTCTATTACTGAATAGATAGCGGTCAAGTCACAGAGCTGATAAAATCACATTCAGTGTAGCATTAGTGTATAATTACAGTGTTCAGTTAGTAGTTACAAAGGTGAAGAATTTTAAATCTGCTAACTTAAGACTAGATCAAAGAGGCAGAGTTGTAGGTGTGATATACAATAGATATGATAAATTCCTTCGAAGCATATTGCACAGTTATAACATACCCTTTTGTTGAAAAAAATAGTAATTTAATAACACCCCCACCTCTGGATTAATGTGGGATACTTCTAATAATGTTTGGCATGTTGCATGATTTAAATGAAGTGATTATGTAGGCTGTGTAGGGTTTTCAGCATATTGGTAGAACTTTTATCACAATACAGATCAGATATTTTATATTATACACTAGGGTTATACTACATAAACGTAATGAAAACACACTCAGACTAGGCTAGTAGAAATTATACCTGACCTGGGGGGGGTTGATATGTCAACCTAGCTGTTAGCTAAGAAAGTGAAAGATTCCTTTCAGTGTTAAATGTTTGACTGATATGGTTAGTGTAAGGATGAACAGGATGTTAGAGGACTACAGGGAGTTGTTGTAAACTCACGTTTAGGGAGGCAGTTTAGTCTGTATATAGCTGTAGTGTGTGTACAGGAAAATATCCATTTTTTCACTTATTTTCAGTAAAGTCTTAAAGTGCCTGTGGTATAGAATTTACCTTGGAGTTGTTGAGCTGGCATTCCAGCTTAGCTACATGCGCAGTATGACTCAATGACAACACTCAAGAGTGGTTGTAGGATTTGAAGGAGGTCACAAAGTGCTGATTTGGACAGAAGTCATCCATGAAAAATGTATCAGCTAGGTATGGAGCTGTTAAAGGATACAGCAGGTCACTTTCAAGTGCAACAGTGTTAGAATATCTGGTGTTCCCATCCAGTTTATAACCATAAGCAATTGAAAACAGCAAGTTATACTTGTGAGGTTAGCCACAAACTCAACAATTTTATTGTAACACTATTCTAGTCTTCATAGTTGGTATAATTGTCGATTGGTGAATGCATACTTGCACACACATATAAGCATGCTCATTAGGATATACATATGCTCACACAAGCGCACACACAGCGTGTATACACGCATATACACATGCATCCATACATGAACACATACTCAAGTGCACATGCACACAAGCACACAGATACACACACACTCACACACACGCACGCACACACACAAACACACACATGCGCACACACACATACAGAAATACATACACACATATTAAGCACACACACACACACACACACACACACACACACACACACACACATACAGAAATACACGCATACATGCACACATATGCATAAACACACACATGCACACACATATGCACACACACACAAGCAGAGTGACAGACAGATGTGCACAAACACACACACACACACACACACACACACACACACACACACACACACACACACACACACGCGCGCGCAGACACACACACACACACACACACACACACACACACACACATACGCACACACGTACAAGCACACATATGCAAAACATGCAACCTGCACACAGATAGTGACCTGGAGGTTAGATCAGCCTCAAACCTTGTTGAAGTACAGTCTTAAGTATTGACCTACTGTGCTGCCAAGTTAGCTAAGCTGTAACTCAGAATGGCAATATATTCTACCATGACCCTTGTGAGCCCCAATTTCACACACTAACTGAATAATCCATGAGAATTAATGTTTGTCTACATGTAAGCAACTCACATTCATCAAATAATATTTAAATGAAGTTTATGAAATGTAAACATATCTGAACTTTTACAGAGTACTGCTCTAAACCAGAGAAATGTGTGTTGTATAGACAGGAAATGGAATATTGTAAACTTGTAGAAAGAAATTACAATGAGTTGTCATAGATTGAGATGACAGGAGGTCAGACAGGGTAAATGTAACACTTTTAAAAGGATGAAGCTGGTAGCCCCAAGCATTAGAAGCACAGTCAGACAGATCAGATAGCCGGTACATCTATTAAGTGACTTTGCTTTGTTCATTGTTTCATTTTGCACATTGCCTTCCAGCTGCATCAGAACAAGACAGAGAAACTTGACTATTCTGTCTGTGGGACAAAACAGCTAATTAAATTAAAGAAAATTCAGAGGACAAATACTTCTTTTGCCTTTGAGACTTAATGTGGGAAATGAATTTTGAGAATCATTCCTTTCCATTTAAAGGTAACTGCACACTACCGTTATAAGTATATCCAACTGTGAAAATTCTAATGATAGAAAATAACAACGCAAAGTCTTTGATCGAATATTATATTGCCATTAAACATGACAGCAAAGTTTGAACAGTTAGTAATAGCGTTAGAATCCCTGTGACTGCATGGCAGCTGTAAAAGGTAGCGCTCTGTCATTCAGACAGAGGTGATGTGCAATATCTGTTTTCTTGCTGGAAAAATTTTATTAGTCTTTGATATTACACTGACAGAGTGCAGGGAAATAACTTCTCTGAAGCAAAAACAGGCTGTCAGACATCTAATAAACAAGCCAACATTTGTGCATCATTTTTTCAGCAATGCATTTGCAGTGGGATGAGGAGAAACTTGGTAAATATTCTTATTTTTCTTACCTTGTGTGTCACACTCCTGAATACCTGCAAAGAAAAAAAAAACAAGACACCAAGTTAAAATCACATTTGTTTAAAACTGAAGCCTAAAGATAGGAAATGTGCATAGTGACTTAAACTGCCACAGAAAGACACTCAGACAGCATGTCTATTTTTCTGTAACTGTCAAAAATCCAAAATCACAGCCAAGACAAACACTTTACTCATTTGAAACATGGATGACTGGTAGATATGAAATAGACATTTTTTCAGTAAGGCTGGAGAGAATTACTTATTTTATTGCGCTTGTAAAATATAACTTCTAGGAGTGTATGACCATAGCAGAAAGTTTGTTGGTTTTACATAGCTATCCATATCTTGAGCAGAGAAAGCATTTGCTGATCACACATCCATTTTTCTAATTAATTTCAATCTTTAATTACATTCCACTGTACACTCATTTTGTTTGTTTTTCTCACCTTTTTATATCAGCGATTTTGTTAAATCTACGCCAGGTTTCCCCTGTACACACTTACTGCTTTTCACTATACAATGGGTGCACACTGATCTTGTACATACACAGTTATGCTATGCTTCTAGGGTATATATTAACCTGCCTTCAGTCAGTTACCCCTTGACCACGAAAGCAATAAACAAATCAAAAAAGAATTGTGCAAATCAGTGTAATGTCACTTGTACACAAAACAGTACTTCTGTCTCTGAGCACCAGATGTATTTACCCATATTCTTATGAGATGTGGTTCACTGGAAGTGTGATTCATTATACCAAACCATTAGAGAACAGAATCAGGATTTTTTTTATAATAAATTAAAGGTATAATTACTATGAAAGTGTTTTGGCAGTCATGCAAATTGTGTTGCTAATAGGTGTGATAAAAGAATTGTTGAGGTTTGGAAACAATCCAATTTGTCATGGGACATTTTTGATGTTTGATGGTAGGTGAGCAAGTGGGTGGGTAGGCTGGGTTGGGGAATGGATTAAGCAGGGATTGTAAGTTTAGTATGAGTTAAGACTAGGTAGGGAAGGGTTAATTTGTTAAAGGAAGAAAGGAGTAAGTGAGGTAGGTGTAAGGTGGGGCTTGGAGTAGTTTTATGTGTGGGTAGTTGGTTTAGGGACCAGATTTTCATGTGATCTTGTTAGTACTAGCAAGCATTATGTATGTGACAACCGTAGGTACTTCTCTGAACAGGTAGGCCTCGGGCTAGTAATATAACATTGGGGGGAATGTCACTTCAGGGCCATGTGGGGTGTTCGTGTTGTCTGGTTGCTGTTTGTGGTTGCGGGGTTTCCTGGGGGGGGTGGAGAGATGGTGTGGTTCACATTGGCACCATTCCTCTGTCTCTTTAGATTTAAGAAATAGACTATAACTGGTCTGATCACATGGTTTCAAACCTTGTTGTCAGCAATGTCAGATTTGTTACGGTGGTGAGATGTTGTGGCGCTTTGGTGTTGTTGTGGGGTGGGAGTTTCAGCGTGGTTGCCAATGGTAGTGATGGCATGCTTCTTGGCAGTGCAGATTTTCATGGGATGTCTAGATGTCTAGATTTTGCTGTTTTGGCCTTTGTCCCACTTCTATTTTCTATTTTGTCTGGACTTCTGGCTCTAAGAGGTTGTGAGATATAGGTGCTAGAGTGGCAGATGGGGGATGCTTGCTGGATCGGAGTAGAGTGGATTTGGTGGGCTGTGATGCACCCGTGATTAATGGCTAGTCCCCTTGCATGCACAGAGAGATGGAACTACTCTTTGGGTAGGTAAAGGTTTTTAATAAAAAAATAAAAAATAAAAAATCAATAAAAAAAGAGTAAGTGTTGCGTTTCACCTCACCAGCATACCTTTCAACTGTACAGCTTTTCGCAGAATGTCCAGATTGTTGTATCATAATTTTTGTACATTTTTCATAACATTATGGTTTTCTGGCAAATTAGTGGCAAATCATTTAAGACTGAAGTTAGAAAATAATGACAGATATTTGAGTTTTAAACTTCCTATCCTTAAAAATGTATGCTAAATTACTGTAAAGGGATATTTATCATCTGTCTATAAAATAAACAAAAAAAAAATCTATCATAAAGAAAACTTATGGGATTACTACAAAACAATTAATGGTCAATTACCAAATGATAGAGACAAAAAATGAATTCTTCTCTCCATGAAACAAACATCTCTCTTATTACACTGGAAACTTTTTACATGGCTGCTTACGCACAGATCCTACTTAACCGCACAAAATAGAGGTAATGTTTAAAAAAAGCATTGGTTGTTGGAGATGGAAATTAAAAATAAAAGCTGACTAGCAGCATATGTTCTATGTATGCCAATTGCTTAAACCATACTGGGACAAAATTAAGTATTATTTGCAAGCAGTATTCAATGACTAATTTCAGCTATCTAAATCTCTGATTCTGTTTAATGGGCCTGTACCTGATTGTATTCCAAGAACAAAATATACAGTTCTACGGACTCTCTTAGCCACTGTAAGAAAGAACATATCAATGAAATATAAGACTGAGTCTTGTCCTACTTTCAAGCAATACAGTAATATTATATTAACAGTATCACAGTTAGAAATGAGCACCATCAAAGGAAGAACTGAAAGAACTACGTCACTATATATCACATGGAAAAATAATCGAAACATTAGAGAGTAATGACTGTAGCAAACTTTGATCTGAAAGCACACATATATAGACAGAGAATCATATGTTAACTACAGACACCCTTGTAAATAGTTTGTTTCTTTTATTATTCATGTTAGATACTTTTACTTATTTACGTGTTTAAATAGAATGTGCATATTGAAATTTGTCACAAAACGTGTATATATTTTTCTTCTTTTATTCATGTTAGATACTTTTACTTATTTACATGTTTAAATAGAATGTACATATTGAAATTTGTCACAAAACGTGTATATATTTTGTTTCTTTTATTCATGTTAGATACTTTTACTTATTTACGTGTTTAAATAGCATGTACATATTGAAATTTGTCAAAAACGTGTATATATTTTGTTTCTTTTATTCATGTTAGATACTTTTACTCATTTACATGTTTAAATAGTATGTACATATTGAAATTTGTCACAAAACGTGTATATATTTTGTTTCTTTTATTCATGTTAGATACTTTTACTCATTTACATGTTTTAATAGTATGTACATATTGAAATTTGTCACAAAACGTGTATATTTTTTGTTTCTTTTATTATTCATGTTAGATACTTTTACTTATTTACGTGTTTAAATAGTATGTACATATTGACATTTGTCACAAAACGTGTATATATTTTGTTTCTTTTATTCATGTTAGATACTTTTACTTATTTACGTGTTTAAATAGTATGTACATATTGAAAATTGTCAAAAACGTGTATATATTTTGTTTCTTTTATTCATGTTAGATACTTTTACTCATTTACATGTTTAAATAGTATGTACATATTGAAATTTGTCACAAAACGTGTATATATTTTGTTTCTTTTATTCATGTTAGATACTTTTACTCATTTACGTGTTTTAATAGTATGTACATATTGAAATTTGTCACAAAACGTGTATATATTTTGTTTCTTTTATTATTCATGTTAGATACTTTTACTTATTTACGTGTTTAAATAGTATGTACATATTGACATTTGTCACAAAACGTGTATATATTTTGTTTCTTTTATTCATGTTAGATACTTTTACTGATTTACGTGTTTAAATAGTATGTACATATTGAAATATGTCAAAAACGTGTATATATTTTGTTTCTTTTATTCATGTTAGATACTTTTACTCATTTACATGTTTAAATAGTATGTACATATTGAAATTTGTCACAAAACGTGTATATATTTTGTTTCTTTTATTCATGTTAGATACTTTTACTCATTTACGTGTTTTAATAGTATGTACATATTGAAATTTGTCACAAAACGTGTATATATTTTGTTTCTTTTATTATTCATGTTAGATACTTTTACTTATTTACATGTTTAAATAGTATGTACATATTGACATTTGTCACAAAACGTGTATATATTTTGTTTCTTTTATTAATGTTAGATACTTTTACTTATTTACGTGTTTAAATAGTATGTACATATTGAAAATTGTCACAAAACATGTATATATTTTGTTTCTTTTATTCATGTTAGATACTTTTACTTATTTATGTGTTTAAATAGTATGTACATATTGAAATTTGTCACAAAACGTGTATATATTTTGTTTCTTTTATTCATGTTAGATACTTTTACTCATTTACGTGTTTAAATAGTATGTACATATTGAAATTTGTCACAAAACGTGTATATATTTTGTTTCTTTTATTCATGTTACATACTTTTACTCATTTACGTGTTTAAATAGTATGTACATATTGAAACTTGTCACAAAACGTGTATATATTGTGTTTCTTTTATTATTCATGTTAGATACTTTTACTTATTTATGTGTTTAAATAGTATGTACATATTGAAATTTGTCACAAAACGTGTATATATTTTGTTTCTTTTATTCATGTTAGATACTTTTACTTATTTACGTGTTTAAATAGTATGTATATATTGAAATTTGTCACAAAACGTGTATATATTTTGTTTCTTTTATTCATGTTAGATACTTTTACTTATTTACGTGTTTAAATAGTATGTACATATTGAAATTTGTCACAAAAACGTGTATATATTTTGTTTCTTTTATTCATGTTAGATACTTTTACTCATTTACATGTTTAAATAGTATGTACATATTGAAATTTGTCACAAAACGTGTATATATTTTGTTTCTTTTATTCATGTTAGATACTTTTACTCATTTACGTGTTTTAATAGTATGTACATATTGAAATTTGTCACAAAACGTGTATATATTTTGTTTCTTTTATTATTCATGTTAGATACTTTTACTTATTTACGTGTTTAAATAGTATGTACATATTGACATTTGTCACAAAACGTGTATATATTTTGTTTCTTTTATTCATGTTAGATACTTTTACTTATTTACGTGTTTAAATAGTATGTACATATTGAAAATTGTCACAAAATGTGTATATATTTTGTTTCTTTTATTCATGTTAGATACTTTTACTTATTTACGTGTTTAAATAGTATGTACATATTGAAATTTGTCACAAAACGTGTATATATTTTGTTTCTTTTATTCATGTTAGATACTTTTACTCATTTACGTGTTTAAATAGTATGTACATATTGAAATTTGTCACAAAACGTGTATATATTTTGTTTCTTTTATTCATGTTACATACTTTTACTCATTTACGTGTTTAAATAGTATGTACATATTGAAACTTGTCACAAAACGTGTATATATTTTGTTTCTTTTATTATTCATGTTAGATACTTTTACTTATTTATGTGTTTAAATAGTATGTACATATTGAAATTTGTCACAAAACGTGTATATATTTTGTTTCTTTTATTCATGTTAGATACTTTTACTTATTTACGTGTTTAAATTGTATGTATATATTGAAATTTGTCACAAAACGTGTATATATTTTGTTTCTTTTATTCATGTTAGATACTTTTACTTATTTACGTGTTTAAATAGTATGTACATATTGAAATTTGTCACAAAAACGTGTATATATTTTGTTTCTTTTATTCATGTTAGATACTTTTACTTATTTACGTGTTTAAATAGTATGTACATATTGAAATTTATCACAAAACGTGTATATATTTTTCTTTTCATTTGAAAATGAGTAAAAATAAATTAATGCTAATTCAACAGCTGTTATTCCATTACCGGAGGGAGTTTGGCATAGTGGTTGGGATGTTGCGTTGCACACATGGGGTGCAGAGGTTGATTCGCATGTCGATTAATTGGCTAGGTATGGATTTATAACTTTCTGAGTTTGAGAGAGCAATATTTATAATGTACCCCAATTTTGGGGTCTTTGTCCCACTTTTGTTTATGGCTTTGACCAGATTTCTTGCTCTGAAGAGTTGAGAGGTATGCTCACCAGAAGTGCATATGTGGGGGAAAATGCCTGGGAAATGGCTGCTGGGAACACGCTGCTTGATTCTTCTTCTTAAACAGCAGCTTCCTAATCTTCTGGGATATGCTTTTTGGCATGATGGCCAGCAGAGAGGCCTGCCAGCTGGTGAACACGTGATCCCTGATCACTGAGGTAGTAGAGGGAGTTTGGTATGGCAGTTAAGATGCTTACCTTATGGACACAGGGTGTAGCATTGATTCACCCATAACGGGCTAGGAATAAATTCATGAAAGACAAAAGTGCTTATTGAGCATAATGAAGCGAGCTTGTGTAGAGAAATGCTATGCATTATTGGTTAAATTAGGTTATTGGTGATCCTTTTGCTCATTGTATCTAATCATTTTTTTCTCTCCCTGGTGCTGGTCATGCAAATAGTTTTGGGGAGGGATAGGTATGACAAGGTGTGTCCAGTGGTTTGGACTAGGAAATTCATAGTGCCCCATAGGAGGAGTTTACATGATCTGGTTTTCCGATCAAAGGTGGGGGCTGATAAAGGGTGGTCAGTTGGTAAATGTAATGAGAAGGGTGCTCCACTATATGGGTTTTGTGGGTGAGAAGTTTTCTGCCCATTCCTTTTTGATGGGTCGAGCTTTGTATTTAGCAAAAGAAAGTTGTTCAATTGAGGTCATTAAGAGGGTGGGGCGCTGGGCTTCGAATGCCTTTTTGTCTTATATTAATTAGGAAGTGTATTAAGATTGGTCATTAATATTTTTTAAGGTAACGAGATTGCCATTCTAGGCCACTTGTATATTTATTGGGCAGTGAAGAGGGTTGCAGTTAGGACTAATGGTTTGAATTTGTGTTTGCATCAGTTCGCGTGGAGAATCAGATGGCATGGCATTAGAGGCCTCTTGTTGAATGAGCTTATTCAGGAGTTTGCAGCTATACATTCTCAGGTGGGGCTTCTTCAAGTCTTGGTTGTACATTTGGTGAGTAACAATTTGCGTTTATTCCAAAGCGGCAATTGGTGTACCAGATAAGAGAGGATTTCATTGCTTTAAAGGAGTTGTATCCGAGTATGTGTATAGTGTGGTTCGAGATAATACCCCGTCTGTTTTGAAGGCATGCTAATAGTTTTACAGCAATAGAAAGGGCACGGTGATTTGTTAACTTTAGGTTGGCGAGGCAGCTGGCGGCACTAGGCATACAGATGATAGAGCACAAGGAGTTTGCTGATAGGGACCCCATGTGGTTCAGACAGGATGGCGTGCACCTGCATGAGTTTGGATTAGATCTATTTAATTTGTATTAGGGTTTATTTTTGGAGGATCTCATGAAAATGTGGTATTAGGTGAGGGGAAACAGCCTGGGTCTGGTTAGTGGGCAAATTTGGATACTCGGATACAGTTATGTAAAGAATCTCCATGGCAATACCCAGATTTGCTCTGAGCTACTGCACAATGGTATCTCATATACTGAGCCAACAGATATTTCCAATATACTGGCAGATAGATTCAGTGCCAAATTTACCCCCCCCCCCCAAGGGACCAGTCACAATACCAGTAGACTGCCAGGCACCCAGTATTAGTGCTGCACAGGTTAAAACAGCACTGTCCAAGGCCAAGAATACAGCTTCTAAGGGATCTGACAATATCCCTGACTGTATTCTACATGAACTACAGAGTGAATTGGCACCTCACCTGTGTGCCCTGTTCAATCACAGCCTCAACTCAGGCTTTGTCCCTACTAAATGGCGCACTGCTACAGTTATCCCTCTCCACAAAGGAGGAGCGACTAAAGACCCTGGGAACTATTGTCCCATTAGTCCAATGAGTCTGATATGCAAAGCTATAGAACACATCATCATGGATCTAATAAACAAGGATATAGGGAATCTCCAAACTCTGGATCCCAGACAGTTTGGTTTTGTGAAGGGTAGATCATGCCTGCTCAACTTGGTCAACTTCTTTGAGTCAGTCGCCAGAGCTGTGGATGAAGGCAAGGTGGTTCATACAGCCTACCTTGATCTGGCCAAGGCCTTTGATACCATTCCCCACTCAGGAATCATACAAAAACTCACTAAGCTAGGCATCAACCCCTATATCACTAGGTGGGTTGCAAACTGGCTCACAGGTATAATTCACAGTGTGAAAGTAGCTGACTCCAAGTCAGACTGATGACCAGTCATGAGTGGAGTCCCACAGGGTACAGACCTGGGTCCTCTCCTGTTCGCTATCAACTTCTCTGAAGTCCAGGCCAACATGAAGGGACTCTGGCTGACAAAGTTCACAGACGATTGCAAGTTGGGAGCTATTATTAATTCCCTGAGTGATGTTGACATCCTACAGAAAGGCCTCACTTAGACCAATGACTGGTGTCAGAACCATGGCCTTTAGCTCAATGCCAAAAAATGTGTCATCATCCCCTTTGGGAAAAGCCCAGTTCCCATGAATTACCACATCGATGGTAGTCTACTGAACACAGAAGGCATTATAAGAGATCTGGGAACATAGATTGAAAGCAACGTCTCTTTGACCACCACATTGCCACTGTGATCAGAAAGTCCTTCTGTGTGGCACATCTCATTACTAAGGGTTTTGCATCCAGGAAGAAAGAGGTCATTGTCTCCCTCTACTCTTCCTTCATTAGCCCAATCATTGAGTACAATGCTCCACCTGCAACAACTGGAGAGGCCGCAAAAGTACCTCAAAAAGAGGATCCTAGGCCTTAAACACTTGTCCTATATGAACAGACTAAAAAAACTTTAACTATTCTCCATCTCATATCGCCTACATAGAGGCGATCTCTGCTTGACTTACAAAGCCATGTCTGACCCAGCACTGTTATAAATGCTACATCTAAAGAAATCCCAATCCCTCCATACTGCACGCTCCAGGGACCTCAACCTCATTACCACAATCAATAGAACATACTGAAGAGACAGGTTAATAACCCACAGACTGCCCATGCTATGGAATAGACTTTCCATACATGTCAAGCAGAGCACCTCACTGGCCCTTTTCAAGAGAAATCTTGATGAGTGGATGGAAATAGAAAATTCACCCCAGGGATCACTTCAGTGACTTTACTCGCCAGAGATACTGGGAACTAAGGTCGGGTGGCATGATGTCAGGGTAATCCTATGGGCTAGGCTTGTAAAGGCTCCAGGGCCATTTGCCTAGCACACCTATGAACCTATAAGAAGAGGAGCAGGCTTGTACCTCTTCTGTTACCCCTCTGGTGTATGGATGGATATAAGGATTTTGGGTTGAAAGTGAGAGGTTGGATGCTGCTAGATGTTTAAGAATGAGTGAGTGGAGGTGAGGACACTGCCTATTCGGGCAGGATGAGCAGAAGCATGTTGCCCTGATGAATGGTTAAAGGATGTTTTCATGTGATTAACAAATAAATTGAAATGATGCAATAAAGAATAAAGTTATAATGCAATAAGTTAAGTTGTTTATGAATTCAGTAAATGGTCATCAAAGGTCCGTTTGGTGCGTTGTCTCTTTATTGAAATGGAATGTGACAAATGATATGTGAGAATAAACCAATTTGTTATGGGACATCAACGCTGTTTGAGGGTAGGTGAGCAAGTGGGGGGGTAGGCTGGTGTTGGGAAGGGATTAAGCAAGGATTGTAAGTTTAGTGTGAGTTAAGACTGGGTACAGAAGGCTTAATTTATTGAAGGAAGAAAGGAGGAAGTGAGGTAGGTGTAGGGTAGGGCTTAGAGTAGTTTTATTTGTGGGTTGTTGGTTTAAGGAGCACATTTTGTCATGATCTTGTTACCCACCCTTCCCTCCGTCTTTTTTCTGGAGTAGGTATGATTGATTTCTCAGTCTAGGGGTGCATAGATGGAGAAGAGAGGTAGGCTTGTCCCTCTTCGGTTCCCCCTCTGGTGTTGCCCCGCTGCTTAAATTAGTGGAATAGGTTGTTGCTGGCTTGTTTGTTGGTGTGGTTTTTCATGGTGGAGGGAGGAGGGTTGTATTTGTCTTTCTTTTCTCGATTTTTTTGAAAGTCGATGTTTGGATTTTCAGGTTATTATGTTTTCAACAGTTTTGTCTCGACATTATGAAATTCACAATTGTAGTATTTTGACAATAGAAAGTGAATTCACATATTTGCAAGCACAGTGCAGAGTGAGAACTTTACTTAGTACTGCAGTAAAGAGTATCCTTTCCCTTTGTGTAGGAATGTCCAGTCGTATACTGTTTCACAGACAAATGCTCTGAGAATTTAACTTTTACATTCATTTACAAATGTTACTCAGAACCAGTTTAGAACTTCAAAAGAAATACGAGTTAGACTGTGCTTATTTAATTATAATTTGCCTATAGTATTGCAGCATCTGTTTTGTCTTTGTATGAAAATTTTGTACAACCGTGCATCTTTGTTCACATGCTTATTCACATTCACTGTTTTCTTTCTTATATTTGGATGCTGGAACCAGACCATGTTACTTTAAAAGCACACAGATGGAATTGATGTATATAAAAGTTCACTTCCCTGATATTTTTGGAAATGGTAGCAAGGACAGATATGCTTAGAACTGGTCAATCTAGTGGGCACTGTGTAGCAAATGTGTACAGTACAGAACAGCCCAGCCAGAGAGTGAAAGTTAAATTTAAAAAATCACAATCAGTCAGAAAAAATACCTTTAAATTAAGCCTAGAGGAAATAGGATGCCCAGAACACCTGCAAATGTGCTACTCTCAGTACAGAAAAAAAAATGTCCCAAATGAATAAAACTCCTGCACAATCAACAATATTAAAAATCAGTAGTAAGTGCATTTTAAAAGCACACAGGCATAATTTGATTTAAAAAAAATTCCTGATGTATTTGGGACTGGAAGCAAGATTAAACATGTTTAGAACTGGTCAATTCAGCAGAGGTGTGTTGCAATTCCAATGCAGTAAGTCACCTGCCCGCAACTTCACATCCTGTCCCTTATAGTATCTAGCTTCTGAGGGATGTCTCATTAATCTGGTCTGAAAATTTACTAAATTCTTTTTTTCTGTGAGTCTTGTTTTCTGAAGTGCTGTCTAGAAATTTTAATTATCTGCAACATGCCTTTTGTGGCATTTCAGCAACAATAAAATGCATTATGTAAATGCATCACAAGAAACAGAGCACTTGTCACATGATGCCAGTTAGCATATAGAATATTATTATCTTTACGAACTTCAGAGATGTTTTACCAAACCTGACAGCATATGTACTTTGGGATTTATACACACAAAAAAAGATTAAATCAGAATACACTGATTTACGATGAACATGGGGCTTGCTAATCTAATGTAAGTGTAGTACCTTTCTTTCATTGTAGATAATTGAAGTGTTTGTTTCAAATGCTAATATTTTATCAAATTTGCATCTGTAGTGTTATTATTTCTTTTAGGAATACTGTCCTTAAATTCCAGGAATAATCACTGAATGGCATATATGATTCTGGGATCTGAGAATCAGTGATGTACAGTACAGCTGTCTCAGTGTTCCCAGAAGACAGCAGTAACTTCAATCTGAATTTAATAATAAAATAGTGAAGAGGGTTTCCCTACAAAGAAGATCCATTTTCAGCCTTTTCATAAAATAAGACAACCTCCACCTACCTAGGGAGCTGTCAAGGCTAATATTTAGAACCAGTAGTGTCTGGTTCGATTCTCAGCTAGAGCGTCTTCTGCGTGGAGACATGCGTGAATGGGCGTACCTTCATTGAAGGTTGTGCGTCAGGGCTGGCAACTCGGCACGTAATAATCAACTACCAATCATTAGCGGACCGGAGTTCCGCTGTGGCGACCCCCAACCGGGAAAAGCCGAAAGACACAACAAGTGTTATGATAAGCACCGCCGTCAGCCGTATATACTGCTGAATTTTCTGACAACACAACTGTGGACTTCACTTGTTGAAGCTTTAGGTAAAACACTTGCATACTTCTTGTAAGAAACATCAGAATTTCTCTTGTTTATATTATTATCTATTGTCAACTTGAATATGTCATAAAGTTTATTTCTAGAAATCATTATATTACAAGCAGAATGTTCTCTTTACAAACACTTTACCATTATGCATGTTGTTTCATTAGGTGGTAGTTATGCATACTAAACCACACCCTCTGAGTTTCCTGTCATACGACTGAAGAATGATTCATTGAAAATCACAAGACTGAAACTGAAATCATGAAAACTGTAAAAGAATGAAACTTGAAAGACTGGAACTCAAAATCCTGAGATAGTACTGAACATAAACGTAAAAGCAATTTTAAAACATGAAGTGGATATATTGAATAAATAAACAATGTCTTTCGTTGGGAAAGTTTGCAGCATATCACCCCTAAGGGAAACGTGTCCACCCTTACCATCCAAATGTATATTCTAAACACAAGGTTCATAGGTTCATAGGTTCATACTAGGCTATCTGCCCTAGGGCATTTATAAGCCTAGCCAGAGTATGTTTGGCTTTCGCCACCCATTTTAAATTAATTTTGCTATGCCCTTTTTCGAGGTTAGTATACTGTGCCTCTGTCTAACAGTGACACAGAAGTGATACCCGGGGTAAACCTATGATCTCCCATCCACTCATCAAGATTCCTCTTGAACAGAGTCAATGAGGGACTCTGCCTAACCTGGACTGGGATTTTATTCCAGAGTGAAGGGAGCCTCTAGGTTATGAATCTGTCCCTCCAGCATGTCCTATTTATTTCAGTGCTGAGGTTCAAGTCTCTCGAGCACGTAGCTCGATGGGATTTGGATTTTTTTGAGGTGCAGCATGTCCCTTAATTCCGGGTTGGACATGGCTTTATACATCAGGCACAGGTCACCTCTGAGCAGGCGGTATGCCACTGAGTAGAGCTGGAGTTTCTTTAACCGGGCAGCATATGGCATCTGTTTGAGCCCTTTGATCCTCTTGGTGAGGTTGTAAAGGAGAACAGCCCCAAGGGATAAAGAAACTTAGCTTAATGGAAAAGAATGCAGCAAATGAAAATAAACAGAGCATAGGTTTCACTGACTTTCATGTATACATTCAGTATTAATTCAGTGTTTTCAGTTGTAGTCCTTTATAGGTTTCATGACTATGATTAGAGTTTAATACTCTTAAGCCATTTAAACTTCAGTTTTCTGACAGGGGGCCCCATAGTCAGTTTTATTCTATAGTGATTGTTATCATCTTATACCCCTTGTCTGTCTAGAAGCTTTATGAATGTTCAGTGGCCTACTGAAAACATTTCTTAGTCTGTCTTTTGGGTTCACAGCACATTGATGTCCTGGCTCAGTAAACCAGCAAAACAATGCTCATCATATTGTACTGAGTGGATGGCTTTGTGAAAGATATACTATATAGTACCCATATTGCCTTCAGCTCTTCCATATTTACTTGTGCAGTAACAATGCTGTGTGTATGAACTATATCTGATCATCCTCCTTTATTCATTCACCAGGCTATTTTCACATTTCCTATTTGATTACCACCTGTCTCAAGGAGGTCTTTGGACCCTATCTAACTTGGATCGGTTTTACTTGCAGATGCTTTTATTGCTATTTCCTCTTTCCCTCGGATGTCCAATCCATCTGTTTCCTACACAGGTGTCAACAAAAGTAAACAAAAGATAAGTCATTGTGAATTATGAAACCTGATAAGGGTGAGGCTGGGGTTGCATTGATGTCCCATTTGGATTACATGGGCGAAATGCTAGTACTTTTAAACAATGACCAGGTTATAAAATTGTGTCCCTGAATGAGATTTATGCTCATTACCATACAATTGGTTTATGGTTGGAAGATTTATTTATAGAGCAAAGAATAGATAATGTATTGTACAATTGTGGAAAAGTTGTGAAATCCAGGGCCATCAAATTTCTGATATTCCATAATATAAATAGTTACATATTATAGCCATGTTCAAACTGCCTGTGTACTCAAACTTCTACAGAAGCTCTAATGAATTATGTATCATCCTCTACTAATTACAACAAGGGAACTTTGAAGCTCTGTCCTAGGCCTCCTGCTTACAGTTTTTACCAATGCCTGCTATTTGCTTTCCCAAGATTAACTATTTTGTATGCAGATGACTTGATTACATGGTTTTCTGAGCCTTCACATTTCACCACAGAATTCAGCTTAAACAAGGACTAGGCAGTGACATACAACCTAAATGTTAATGTAAAAAAAAAAACAAAAAAAAAATCAAAACAAAACAACAACAACAAAAAAAAAACACTTGCTCTTTGGTACCAAGAATTAAGAAATGACTTGAACATATCAATCAACAACAGTGATCATATAGCTAGAATGTGATAAATAGGCTAAAGAGATACATTTATTCAGAAGAGCGTTTTCAGTAGTTCTATAAGCTAAATCTTGGGCAGCACTTAAAATTCGTATAAAACAGGGCACGGGAAAGAAGTTCAAGTCTTCAGTCACATTTATATTATTGTGGGCCACAAGATTTGTAAAATAATGTTGTACACGCTCAAGGTGAGTAGTGTGCTTGGTATTATAGAAATAGAACATTACTGCATGCCATCGAATATTAACTTATATTTAGTAATCAACTCACTGACTCACCTCCACTTGAGTAATTGTTAATATATTCATTAACTGAATTGTGTAACAAGATAAGCATGTGGAGGCCTATTGGTTTGTTCCAACACTGGATCTGGAATTTTGTAAGCACAGCGTATTTCAGACAAATGATGATCCAACACATGGTGCAGAACCAGTCTGAACCACCTCAGTGAAGATTTAATTATATGTGTCTTTGAGGTTGAAATTCAGGAGCTGTGATATAATTAGATGTCTGATGCAGAAACCAGCTGGGCATGTTAATGTGCAGTTACTCAACCCACAGACAGCATGACCCATACATTTTACAATGTGCATTGGTCTACAACCTTTCAGTCACAGTTTTTAAGAAAATGCAGAGCGTAAGGATATAATGTTAAGACTCACACAATAATCTTTTATTTCCCTTCTATGTAACCCAAAAAGTCAGAGTTAAAAGTGATGTGTCATAAGTGAAACACACCAACTCCTACAGTCTACAAGTTTTATGATGTCAAAGTGATACTTTCTCTTTTCATGGGCGAGAGTCAAGTGGTCCCTATTTGTTTTTTTGTTTTTTGCATCCCCCATCTCTGCACACTATAATCTATTTTAAACATCTTTCTATGATTAATGACTGATGATATGTGTGTAAAGAGGCTATAGTTTATTATGAGTCACAAAAAGACGAGCCATAATTCAAGTACTTTTTAGACTTTGAGCTGGTTGATGTTTTTAGATTTGGAGCAATATGAATATAAAGAGACATTCTGAAGAACATTTTTATGAGTTAGTTTTTTTATATCAATATTGTTTTTAGCCTATGCATAGAACCTCCCAGTAACTCCGACTACAGCTCCTATGGTCCATCTCAATCTGTGTCAGAAGAAGTGACCCCTACCTATAGCCCCTATGCTCCTTCTCAAGCTACATCAGGAGAGGTACCCCCTACCTGCAGCACCTATGCTCCATCCAAAGCTATGTTAGGAGAGATACCACCTACCTGCAGCACCTATGCTCCATCCCAAGCTATGTCAGGAGAGATGCCACCTACCTGCAGCCCCTATGCTCCTTCCTAAGCTATTTCAGGAGAGTTGCCCCTTACTTGCAGCCCCTGTGCTCCATCCTAAGCTAAGTCAAGAGAGGCACCCCCCCTACCTGCAGCCCCTATGCTCCTAACCAAACCATGTCAGGAAAGATGCCCCTACCTGCAGTCCCTATGCTCCTTCCCAAGCTATGTCAGGGAGATACCCCATACCTGCAGCCCCTATGCTCCTTACCAAACTATGTCAGGAAAGGTGCCCCTACCTGCAGTCCCTAATGCTCCTTCCCAAGCTATGTCAGGGAGATATCCCCTACCTGCAGCCCCTATGTTCCTTCCCAAGCTATGTCAGGAGAGGTGCCCCATGCTACAGAAGGATGTGAGTACCAGGGCTAGCCTGTGACACTGAGAAGTTTTACCTTTTCAACTTGGCTGCAGCTGGGTCATGTAGTGCAGTGCATCTGAGCAGGATGTGATCAGGCATGCTTCCACACGTGCAGTCATAAATCACTCGCATGAACTCAACCAATAGTACAGTAATGCAGCTTTCACATCTCCACCAGGTGACACTGCTATTCTTACTCAACTGTACTCCTCTTCCTCCTGGAATGAATGAACAGTCCCTCGGGTGCTATGTTCCAATCCCACTATCAGCATTACAGTGCCAATATGCTATTCAAACCCTTATAGTGATTTAATTGACTGTAATATTGTATGAGTATATATGTTTTTAATGTTTATATGTTCTTACTTCCAAGTCATTGTTTTCATACATATTCTTTCTGATGTAAATGCACACTTCTCAAATGACCACAATTTTGCAGAATGTCCCTGATTTTACTTCAGATTTTTGCACTGTCCCTGATAAGGTTCTTGATTTTCTAGTATATCAGTGAGGAATTCAGTCAATCAATAATAACAAACATTAGAGTTTCATAGTACTTATTGTTCTGAAAATACATGTTGATATTGTTCTATTTTTTTAGCTAAAGTAGAGGAATATGTAAAAACTGTCATTGGCTTTTGTCCTTTTTTTCTCCCCCCATCAGTTTTGATTTCTTGGGAAAAGAAGTTGAAAGGTATGTGCAAATGTT
Source organism: Protopterus annectens (assembly GCF_019279795.1). Classification (NCBI taxonomy): domain Eukaryota; kingdom Metazoa; phylum Chordata; order Ceratodontiformes; family Protopteridae; genus Protopterus; species Protopterus annectens. The sequence continues at coordinate 1,640,389,258 of NC_056744.1, read as the reverse complement.
GCATTACCTTCTATGTCATACCGTATCACACATTATCATACCTTTTGTATCATACAATATCACCCATTATCATACCTTCTATGTCATACAATATCACCCATTATCATACTTTCTGTGTCATACAATATCTCCCATTATCATACCTTATATGTCATACAATATAACCCATTATCATACCTTATATGTCATACAATATAACCCATTATCATACCTTATATGTCATACAATATAACCCATTATCATACCTTATATGTCATACAATATCACTCATTATCATACCTTCTATGTCATACAATATCACCCATTATCATACCTTCTATGTCATACAATATCACCCATTATCATACCTTCTATGTCATACATCACCCATTATCATACCTTCTATGTCATACAATATCGCCCTTTATCATACCTTATATGTCATACAATATAACCCATTATCATACCTATTTATCAGCTCTGTAAAAAGAACATTTGACAACTCATCACTGTTGTACTCTGCACCCAGGCTGTATCTCAGATATGACTCTTGCAGATCTGTATATTACATGGTTCAACAAATTGTAAATAAAAATAAATAAAAATTTAAACCTCTGCTGGTATGGCAGTGTTGCGAGCAAAAACTGTCTGGTAACTAGACATTTATTGTGCTACATTTGAGTTAGCTTGAATTTTTATTCCAGACTGTCCTAATTTTACAAGATGAGTGCACATAAGAAATGGTTTCTTTGTTCATCTATTCATTCAGTTTAAAAGACATCCAGTTAAGGCTGGGAATGTGTGACTCATTTTCTTTAACCAATGACCTGAAAGATTTTAGAAAAAGTATATCAGAACAGTGCTGCACAAATATGGAAATGAACAGTATGCGGATTAATGTTGCAGAACCAGTCTGACCTGCCATAGATATATTTATTATATCTGCCCTTGTGACTGAAACTCTTGTGCTGTGATGTAAGCAACAGCCTGGAGTGATAAAAGTTGACCAAGTCAGCATGTAAATACTCAACCCACGGATTTTATAACCTGTATATTTTACAGTGCAAGGCATCTTAATTCATTAGTCAGAGTGCTTAACAAAGGGTAGAAGTGAGGGTATAATGTTAGGATTCACAATCCAGTCTTTCATTTCCCTTTTCTGCAACCCATACGGCAACAAACAGAAGAGATGTGTCATACAACAGAAACATCTATCGCCACCTATCACAGATCAAATCCTAATCATAAAAGTAACATTACCCTTTATCCTAACAAGTTCAACTGTGACAAAAATTCTGAATGAAACTCTCTTTGTAGTATGCTGAGTAAAGATATGGAAATTATAAAAGAGATAAAGGAAGATTAGATGTTCGAGACAGCTGTATCATGTGGTGGACACATAAAACAGCATTATGTAGTGTAGTGCGCAGTCAGTGACAGATTTGCTTGACATCCCCTCTCTGTGGGCCAGAGACCTCCCATATTAATATCCACAGCATATGCTGCTTTCAAACAGGCAGTGGATTAAGCTAGAAAGTAAGGATGGGTAAACCTACACAAGTGCTTATGTTTTCTGCATCTTCAGAATCCTGTTCTCCATCAGTTTTTAAGATATTTCTAGCAAAATGTATGATTGAATGACAAATTACCAAACTACACATGAAATGTCCTTAGTTGCAGTTAATGATTTCAGCTTTTCAAAAAAAAAAAAAGTAGAACAAATGATTAAGCTGTAGCAATTTGTTTATTATGAGTATGTTTGTTTTCATAGCTAGTTGTCAATGCCTATTATAGTTTCAGAGGCACATTAGGTGTTTCTCACAGTGACAAATGCTCTAAGATCTAGTCTGCTTCTAAAGCCACAAGCCACATTTGTTTCACTTCACTTCAAGAAGTGAAAAAAAAACTGGTGTTTGTATAATTAAGTATAAAATTGCAATTACAGTGTTGTTAGAAAAGGTGATTTCTTGTAATTAATAACACCTTGATGATTCTAAAATACTGGCAATTTCATTCATACAAAACCAAAATAGTACACCAAATGCCCAAAACCACCATGCCAGCTGAGAGAAAAAACAACAACCACAAATCTCTTTAGCATTTTCAATCCTTTACTTCCAGAACTTCATCAGAATAAAGAATGAAACACATCACACAACATTTAAACCCACATTTTGTGACATCATCATCATTCAGTTATCCAGTCTGAACACATACTTAATCAGATCAATTCCATAAATAATTACAAACATTTAGGAAATAATTACAAAATACATTTCTAAAAATTCACCTAAATACATTTATATTTCAACAAACTCTTGATGCAAATGGTTTCATTCAAACCAAGACAAAAATCAGCATGTAGAAAAACCTGCCATTTAAGTTCCAAAACCACTAAAACCATTAAATAATTACTGAACTGTTCAACAAAAAAATCTTATTCAACTTTTTGAATAACTAAGAAATAAAATTTACAAAAAGACCCACGACTCATACTGTGTCTTGCTAAAGCATTATTAACATCTTTGTTTTTTATTGCTCTAATATGTTCACCAGTATGATACCCCAATGTCCTGGTTGTCTTATCTATATAAAAACAATAACAGGAACAACAAACAGCCATATATACTAAGCCTGAACTCTTGCAATTGTATCTCCCTTTGCCCTTAGGGCAAATGTCTTTCTTCCTGTGCTCTAACAAGTGTTTTAAATTGAATGTTTTCTTATATATAAAACATGGTTTGGTACCTATAATGTCACTGAGGTCTCTGTTTCCTAAAATCACCTTCCAATTTTCTTCAGTAATTCTTTTCAGCCATTCCCCTTTCAAACTCATGGGTGTGGGGAATGCCAGAACTTTACTACCATCATCATGATTTTCTTTGTTCTTAGGAACATCTAACATCCCACATAAAAATGCTACAGATGACTACTGCTTTCTTTCAGAGCCTCAAGAATTTGTGTGTTTTTACTGAAACAACGAGAAGCTGCACTCTGCAGCTGAGCTTTTCGGGTGCAAAAGAAAATCTTTCACAAGGTATTTACAAACCACTAAGAAGGAAGGACTGTGTTTATATTCAGATGATTTAGTTACAGGTAGATCCACAAGGCATAGACAAGAGATACATGTTTCTAAGTACAAGAAGTTTTTTTTTTTAGCAAGTTCTCACTTGTTGCCAAGCCAGAAAATTGCATACCAATGAAGGATTTTAAAAAAAAAGATTCTGCAGACTGTTTCTGTATGGAAATAAAAAGTTCAGACATGTCAAGTGCTCATGTCAGAATAAATGTCTATTTTGGCAGAGCTAGTATAACAAAGTTGCCTCCCATTTATTTGCTGATATGGAGTTGTCAAGCACCAGACTTGACTCAACTCACTCTTGCTGATTTTTCCTTTTTCATAATTCTTATGCTCGAATTTTGTTTTTTGTTTGGAAGGGCAGTAAGGAAGACTTTGAGAAGTTTGCTAATGAGATGAACAGTAGTATTAGATGGTTGAAATTTGAGGTTAGTAATATTGGTCTGACAGTTATTTTTTTAGATATTGAACTCACTGTTGATTTTGACCATAAGAAATTTGTTAGTAACATTTATAGAAAGAAGTCATTTAGTAATAACTACTTACATTTTAGTAGTTTTCATCCTTTATTTATAAAGTATAAAATGTTTAGAGGTGAAATTATTATAAGACACATTATGAGTTGCAGGTCTTTTCATAAATTTTATTTCTTAGTTATTCAAAAAGTTGAATCAGTTTTTTTGTTGAACAGTTTAATAATTATTTAGTGGCTTTGGAACTTAAATGACAGTTTTTTCTACATGCTGATTTTTGTCCGAGTTTGAACAAAACCATTTACATCAAGAGTATGATAAAATACAAATGTATTTAGGTGAATTTTTAGAAATGTATTTTGTAATTATTTTTTAAATGTTTGTAATTATTTATGGAATTGATCTGATTAAGTATGTGTTCAGATTGGATAACTGAATGATGTCACAAAATGTGGGTTTAAATGTGTGATGTGTTTTATTCTTTATTCTGTTGAAGTTCTAGAAGCAAAGGAACGAAAGTGCTAAAGAGATTTGTGGTTCTTGTTTTTTCTCTCAGCTGACATGGTGGTTTTGGGCACTTGGTGTTTCAGTAGTTCATCCATTTCTCATTTTGTTTGTGAAAATCAAAATAATAGCATACCTTAAACAATAAAAAATATGGAAAGCAGGAATCACAAGAAGAAAATTTTATATTGAAACAGCAAACTGTGTAGAAATAAGCTACAGACATAAATGACATTGGTCAGATATGCAAATTATCTGCTTTGCCTTCTGTGGTTGCTGGATTTGTGTGACTATGCTAAGGATCTCTGTGATGTACAGTAGCAGCCATTTTGAATATGGCATCCTGTCCTGTAATATGGCTTGAAGTCTCTGCCAGATTTATGTGCGTCTAATTGCACAAATGCAAAATGTTCTATCAACCATCTTAAAAAAATCATAAAATCAGTGTGTAAAAAAGTGAAATGTCACATGATTCCAGTAATTAACATTTCTGCATTATATACCTATCTGATCAGCTCCATTTTCTACAGTATTCACAAAATTACTGTATTGTTATTATATGAAGCATCTCTATTTACCATAAAAAATGTATGCCAGCTCTTTCATAGTATGAATCCGAGCAAACATTCCATTATTAAAAATAATGATAATATGGTTATGGAAAAGAGCATCAAAATAAAATGTTGTTAGCAAGAAATAATTTTAGATTAAGAAATTATAGACTTTGTTTTCTGGACCATAGTAAATATGTTTATGGAAAAGTGTATTAAAATAAATTGCTATAGCATTGACTGCGGGGAGAGACTGATGGTATAAGACAGACGATTGTAGCCATAAGAAGCTTGTGGCAAGCAGACATAGCCAAATTCATTCTCATTCCACATCCCAGAAATAAGTCCTGGTTTAGTACTCTGCTCTTATTCCAAACATTTTAGAGTTTTATGTTTCTCTGTTGGCATTACTTTGTGTGTACACTGTCTTTGGGTAATGACAAGTGAAGTGAGAAAAGGTTTAAACATGCAACCAAATTCTTCTTATTTTCTTTGTGAAGGGCTGATTGAACAAGGTGGATCTTTGTCTGCTCATGATGGGCCATTAAGCAGTGAATCATTCACTAAAATGAGACAACAGGTTAAAACTCAAATACATTTGTGGGACATCAGCCTTTTAGTTACAGACCGTGGTAACATAAATATTAATGGGACTGAGTGGGTTTTTTATAATCTGATCACTGTAATGCATAAATCTTTTGCACTTGCTACACAGCTTAAACATGTTAGGGATAACAATAACACTGTTAAAACACTTGATGCTGATTAACTTAGCAAAGAACTTGAAAACATTCAGAAGTAAATCCAAAGGCACACCATAGGCTAGGGCATAAATGAGTTGTTTAATTATAGAACCAGATCTAACAGTGAGTGCTTTTGTGTTGAACAGAACGCTTCTTCAGACTTAAGTCTGAAGAAGCGTTCTGTGCAATGTGAAAGTGCTCACTGTTAGGTCTGGTTCTATAATTAAAGAATTAATTTGTACCCTAGCCTATGGTGTGCCTTTGGATTTACTTCTGATTCTTCTTTTTTATCGCTAAGGCACTTCACCCTGAAGACAGAGTTTTTGGCTGTGAACGTGAAAACATTGTTGAGTAAGCTAAAGAGACTGCACTGGGATATGTTGTACTTAAATAAATCTCAGAAGTTCATAGTATTCCCAGATGGTTTAGCATAATGATACTTATAGCAGAGCCAAGCTATAGTGAGGGCATTATGTTTAAATTAAAACACCAAAATCAAATAATAGGGCTGTGCTATCTACAGTTAATTATACATTCCATGAAACAGAGACGGTCACTAGAAAAAAATTAGATTTTATAATGGATAAGATGAGGATAAGATTACTGAGTAAGAGTTTATGTCTGTAGTTAGCTACACAGATTAACACACACACACACACACACACACACACACACACACACACACACACACACACACACACACACACACACACCATGAATGTAGAAAATGGTAAGGATGATAAAAGGTAACAAAACCAACCCATAGATGTTATTGAGAGGGTAATCCTGATCAATCAAAATAAGGATTTTTTTAGAAGTAGATAAACAGTAATCTTGCATGCCATGAGAGAACAATCATCTGAGGAGGTCAGTGGAACTAGCTGCACAATAGGCTAATGGTGGACTTCAGCAAGGTCCACAGGCATTGGAAAGAATCAGTTAAATGAGACAAAGGAGGAACACAACCAATTAATCAGTTTAATTATTGCAAGTGGCAGTGGGAGATGAGTGGAGATGCATGGAAGTGACTGCTTGTCCAGAATATACATGAGATGTTCAACAATCACAACCATCTTACCAACAGAGATGGGCAGGACTGAAAAGACATAGCAACTCATCCCAATTTCAGTTTTGAATGTAAATATGAGATATACATTACATTTTAAAGTTTGCCATTTGTCCTTATTTCATGTCAATTATATGTAGATAAAAAACAAAAAAGAACAGGTTGTAGCCCAGACTGCAATCCACGATTTATTAAAGCACTTTTCATTTGCAACTAAAGTGCAAACTTCTTCAAATGTGTTTGTCATTATCAGTTGTTGTTTATTATTATTTATTATTATGTTTCCATACATAGCAGTTTAAAGTAAATGTGAACTATTTTATAATTATTTTATACACATTTTAATCGAGACCTTAGTGAAAATTTGTACTTATTTTGTTCTAGTTATTTAGAATGTAATTTAGAAATGTAGGTGTTACAAGGTTTCGGTTTTGAGGCTGTTTGTTTAAGAGAGGGTTAAGCTGGATTGGGTTACCGCCAACATGTGACACAGTGTGAAAACTTTTAAAACAGACATTTTATTCATTGTATTTTTATTCTGAAGAAGTTTGCACTTTAGTTGCAAATGAAAAGTGCTTCAATAAACTGTGGATTGCAGTCTGGGCTACGACCTGTTCTTTTTTGTTTTTTTTATCAGTTTATTAGTCTTTTTTGTTTACAATTATATGTAGATGAAATTAACCTGCAACAAATTGGCTTCTCCTTTGTCCCCTATATACAGAGTCATAGGTGGATATACTAACAGAACTGAATTCATTAATTTGTAAGTTAATTTTTGATATAATATTTCTGTTTTACAAACACTAAAAATTTAAGAAACCATAATTTTGTCCATGCATCTCACTATTTCTGCTTTTGAAAGGGTGAGTGAAAAAGGTATACAGCAATCTTTAGCTACCAAAAAAACTTACAGATATATATAATTTAAAGGAAGCAGAAAGGAACACTCTAAAATGGGCTGCAAAATGCCTACCAATTTGTGAACAATGAAAGCCAATAAAGGAGGTGCACTGGTTTTCATGGACAGTTCTGCATATTTTAGTATACAGGGTTATATGACTATACGTCTTGACAAAGAAATGAGTAAAAGAAGGCAAACAAGTTCCACCATTATATTGATTCATGCATGTCTGCTTAGCTATTGGAAACTGCTGTTACAAAATACGTGCATGCACTTTTGTATGTCAATGCACTGGAGGTGTCTATTCTGTTTGGAGTACCAACATTCATTAGAATGAGTTGAATCTTCCAAATAGAACCCATAAGTATGCTAATATAGAGCAAAATTAAGAAAATATTACAAAAATTACATTTTATAAAGATTCTTTGGATTTTAAAAAGAAAATTTGGTACATCAGATGTTGTTTGTGAGAAAGAGACATCCAGTCCCTTAATATATTCATTCCTAAAGCCACAGGATAAAAATAGTCGAATGAAGGCATCAGGTTGTCTACAAGTGATTGTGATGTGCTTGATTACTGATTTGTTGGAGATAATGCTAAACATGATTTCTTTATTTTTTTTCAGAGTATTATCAAGACATTTGAGGCATGGCTATGGGGGCCAGCATGGCACCAAGCTATGCCAATCTGATACTTACAAGCTAGGAGAAACAAGTGGTTTACTCCTCAGAGAGGGTCAGCAAAGTCCAAGTTATTTAGGTAAGTCTGTCAACTATTTAAACAACGCAACAATATTTAGCCTTAGAAATACACTATGATCTTCATAACATCATATTTTTGGATGTTACAATGTGTAAAAATCAGCAAATAGTTGATTTATGAGAAGACGGTAAACAATTGATAGCAACACACTGTTGCAGTAGAACAGCATGTATCTTTCTTAGATGAAAAAATGGTATAGTTGAAGGACAAGCCTTCAGGAGTAGTAATTTAGTAGTTGATGATGTCTTCCTAAATAACATGGATTTTTTAAAAACATTTTTGAAGTTAGGGCTATCTAAAATTGTTATTAATAAAGACAATTGAAAAGGCAATGGCATCAAGAAACATAACTGTGTAGTAGAAATAATGACAAGGAAAAAAGAAGAACTGAGGTACAACAATGGCATTAAAACTCATAGCTGATTATGTTAACATGAAAAGAATACCAAAAACAATTGTGTAATTTTATCATCACATAGCAATTTAGCAAAGAGAACATCAAATGTTCATTACCAAAAACAAATTGCAAAAGTTAGAGAAAAATAGCACAGGGACCATTAACACAGGAAGAAAAGGTACATATAAACACTACATCTTCAATCAATGAAAATCTGTGTTACTTAGCTCACATTACTATAGCATCAACAAAGAGAAGTTTTCAACCACCAATTTCTACCTCATAATTTGTGGTATATATGGCAGCTTTTTCCAGGTGTGAGGCCTTCTACATGGGTAAGACTACAACAGGATTTTCAACCTGAATTTATGAACACCACTATACCATAAAAGTGCAAAATAGACTGAATGTTTTACATAAAGATACAGGTAATACAGAGATAGGTACAGGGTATTAGAGGTTTTTAATTCATGTACTGGATATTACAGAAGGAGACAAAAAGAAAACTTGTCTACAACAAATAATGCTGGAAAATATTTTAAATGGATGCACTCCACCCTAGATGAATGAATCTAAATTGTAATTGTTTTCTTAACAAAGAGCTTTAAATGTATATAACTTTGAAAAATCTGACTGCTTTTTAACTGGTTGGTTTCTAACTTCACACAAATAAAGAGGTGAATAGAATTTTCACCACTTAAACATGTCGGGAAGCAATACACCAGTATTTCACTGCTACCCAAAATCAAACACCAAATCTACAAACCTTATCTAAACCTCCCAGACAGGGGATTGGTTTTCCATAAGGGTTAAGGTTTTCACCTGATAGACAAAAGGAACAAGGTTTGATTCTGACTGTGAGTTAATGGCCAGGCTTATAAATGGCCCTACAGGAAAGTTAGCCTAGTATGAACCTATGAACTAATTTTAAAAACTCTGACCACATAATAATGGACCTATTAATACATTTTCAATTACACCATCTCACCCACTCTCCAAAATAATAACCTTGGATACAAGCTGACATGACACTCATAAGGTCCTGACTGTCTGTTACCTCTCATAGTAATGTTCTAGGTATAAGTGACTCCATAGTTAGGCAAACCTTTGTAACCCTCACCAGGCTAAATGAGGACAAGGTCATGGTCAACTCTTTTCAGGGTGCCAGGATATGTGATATGTGTAAGGCTGATAGATCTGCCCACTCCAGATATGAATACATCCTTGTCGTCACCCATGTTGGGATGAATGACTTTAGATACCCTATCTTAGGAAATATATAGAAAGACATGCTGTAACTCTATGCATGAGAAAAGGCACGTATTTTGACTAGTATCTTGCCATCTTAGAGGATACTTTCACAGTTCAACAACAGAATAATAAACTTTATCAATTGGTTTATTAAATGGCTTCCAGAAGGTCTGAATAAATGTTAGTATTTCTTCTATGGCTGGGTTTTGCACCTATCAATACAGTGAAACCAAGTTTCAGTAACTACGCAAATATGCATCTGGTGGATTCAAGGGGGGTTCAGTACCTACTGGCATGAGTGCTAATGATCGGCACTACAACCTGCTTCATCAGGAAGGGCCTGCACCTCACTTCTCCGGGCTTTTGCATACTAGCTAAAGTATTTTCTGTTCAAATAGTGCCCTTTTTAGCCAAATGCAATGCGATAGACATACTGGTATAGCACATTTTAAACCAGCAAGGTGCCCCTGCTAAATGGTAAGAATCTAATAAAAAAGTGCCCATGCTTGAGGCATTCCTGTCAAGATAGATGAATATTTGCATAGTTAATGAAACTTGGTTTCATTGTACTGATAGTACACCTTTTATACTTGGATGTTGCATATATCATTCATTCATTCATGCATTCATTCATTCATTCATTCATACCTTCTGACAATGAGGGGGTATCAATATTCATCCACAGCCCCAATGTCCGATTTCAAGTTCAACATAACACCACTGTAGAATCCTGTACATTGTGGTAACACTAAGTAAGACTGTTAGTTGTTGTCTACACATCCACATCTATGTTACCCTGTTGATCATGAAACATAAATCAGCTGAATATTATATTTGTCAATGTAATCCATTAATCTTAGATGACTTTAATTGTCCCTCCATTAATTGAAAAACTCCTATGTTGTATGAATGCTAACTCCCTTCACCAAATTGGTTATATTCCTGCTAGAGGTGATGATCTTCTTGACGTTGTCCTCACAGATTCTTTTTTTGCCTGTAGTCCACCATCTGTAATTTTCTCTTTGATTAACCAGGAGAAATATGGTGTTATTTCCTCCTTAATACAAGGTACACCATGCCTACAAACCTCATTATATTCAGAGATTACTTCAAAGTCAGCCTTTTATCATTTATGGGAAACCTGCAGATATTCAAAAAACCCTGACTCTATCAGTCATAATACAGCAGAAAGTACAAAAATAAATCTCTGTACTAGAATTCCCATAAAAACAGACTCCATAATAGGAGAAGACAACTGTTTGCTATATATAATACATTATCTTTCTCTTTTCATAGAAGAGATCTAGAAATGATTAGCAGAGATCTCAAGTGCACCATTCAACAGTATAAGGAAAGCTATGAACTTAAAGTTCCCGTGTCTTACAAGAACAAGTATTAGGCATTTTCAAGTATATCTGCAATAACAGAACCATTACCCAGTACTGTACAGAACTGCAGTTAAATGGCACCAGCTATTCCAGTCCTAAGGTTATTGCATATGTCTTACATAACAAATTAAGCTCCAGTTTCATCCAGACATGAAAATCGATCTTCTCCCTTTGCACCTTAAAATTCTCCTCTCACATAATCACTAAAGACCAAATCCCTGCAGAACTACCAAAAACTAAATAAAATAGATCTGTGGCCCCCCAGCAAGATATCTGTCTGCCTCCTGGTTAGTGCACAATGTAGCTTTGCTCAACCCTTATTAAAAATATTCAGCTTTAATCAAGCCACAGGATATATTCTGGATTTTTGGAGAACAGCCACAGTGTTTCCACTATATAAACAATACTCCTCCATAGACTCAGCTATTTACTGACCCATTAATCTCAACAGTAAATTCTGCAGAGTCATGGAACTTGTCTTGGTCAACCTCAGCAACAATACATTTGGTAACCTTCAGTTTATTGACCCCAATCAGGTCAGTTTTCTGAATGGCAGATCATGTATATGCAATTTGGTTGATATCTTTGAGTTATTAAAGCTGTTCAACAAGGCTGATCTGTCAATGCTTCTCATATGAACCATGTAAAAACCTTCAATATAATGCACCATGGATTCTGCTGCATAAAAGGTAACCCTGCATAACCAAATTTATTGTTAACTGCCTCTCTGATGGATGGTATCCCACAAGACTCAGTCTTGGACAGACCATCTGTTTAGCATCTATTTCTCTGACAAGAAGACAGATCTTAAAGGGCTATATCTAAACAAATTTGTTGATAACTGTAAACTAGGTGTGTTATCTATCCTGTAAACACTCAGATCCTCTGGAGGGCTAATTACACCAACAGTTGGTGCATTGACTACAGCTGCAAATATAATGCCAAAAATGAAGCATACTGCTATTTAGGAAAGAAATCTATCCTTCAAAAAAAGCAGTAGTGATGCACCCCTCCGATTTAATTCATTTAGCTTGACATTCATTGATGATATAGGTTCATAGGTACATAGGGAGGTACTAGGCTATCAACCCAAGGGCCTAAGTCAGCCTAGCCAACAAGGTTCCCTGGCTTACGCCACCCAAGAAAGTTAATTCCCTGTGCTCCTGTTGAGCAAAGCCACAGAAGTGATCCCCGGGGTGTATTTCCTATTTCCCATCCACTCATCAAGGTTTTTCTTGAAGAGTGCTAATGAGGAACGTTGCTTGACATAGATGGGTAGCTTGTTCCAGAGTATAGGAAGTCTCTGGGACAGGAATCTATTCCTCCAGCATGTCCTGTTTATTGTGGTGACAAAGTTTAGCTCCCTAGAGTGTGTAGCTCAGAGGGATTGGGATTTCTTTAGGTGTAGCATGTCCAACAGCTCTGGGTTTAACATAGCTTTATATGTTAGGCAGAGATCTCCTCAGTCTAGGTGATATGCTACAGAGTAAAGCTGGAGTTTTTTGAGATGGTCAGTGTAGAGCAACTGTTTTAGGCCAGTAATCCTCTTTGTGAGGTACTTCTGTGGCCTTTCCAGTTGCTGCAGATGTCTTGTGAGGTACATACCAAAAAGGAGCATTGTACTCTATAATGGGTCTAATGAGTGTCGAGTAGAGGTGATCTTTTTTCCTGGATGAGAACCCTTTTGTGATGAGGTGTGCCACATAGAAGGATTTCCTGACTACTGTGGCAATGTGATTATCAAAGAAGAGACTACTGTCCACCTGGGTCCCAAGGTCTCTTATCACACAACCAGTGTTAAGTAGACTGCCGTTTATTTGGTAGTTCATGGGTACAGAGTTTTTACTAAAGGGGATGACAATGCACTTTTTGGCATTGAGCTTTAGGCCATGCCTCTGACACCAGGCATCTGTCTCAGTGAGGCCCTTCTGTAGGATGTTCACAACATTTGGGAACTTGTCTATGGCTTCAAGTTTTCAGTCATCTGTGAACTTCATTATCCAGAGACCTTCTGTATTAGCCTGTACTTCAGAGAAGTATATACCAAACAGGAGAGGTCCCAGGACTGAACCCTGTGGTACTCCACTTGTCACTGGTTTGAAGTCAGATTTGGAGTCTGCAACTTTTACAGTGTGGGTTCTGTTAGTGAGCCAGTTGGCAACCCATCTTCTGACATAGGGATTTATACCTAGTTTAGTGAGTTTAGCTATAATTCCAGAATGGGGGATGATGTTGAAAGCCTTGGCGAGGTCAAGATAGGCTGTGTGAACCACCTTGCCCTCGTCTACGGCTTTGGTGACTACCTCAAAGAAGTCGATCAGGTTCAGAAGGCATGATCTGCCTTTCACAAACCCAAACTGGGTGGGGTCCAGAGTTTGCAGGTTACCAATGTCTTTGTTTAAGAGTTCCATGATGATATGTTCCATGGCCTTGCAGACCAGGCACATCAGGCTAATAAGGCGATAGTTCCCAGGATCAGTGGTGGCTCCCACTTTGTGGAGTGGGACAACTGTTGCTGTACGCCATTCAGTGGGCACAAAGTCTGATGTGAGACTATGATTGAACATGGTGCTTAGGTGGGGAGCCAGTTTGTTCTGAAGTTCATGTAAAACGCAGCCTGGGATGTTGTCCGGTCCCATGAATGCTGTGTTTTTGGTTTTAGAGAGTGCAGCTTTTACCTGCATAGATGTGATTACAGGGACACTGCATTCTTTCTGTATAGATATGGGCCCTTTAGGGGGTGAGAGAGGGGTAAAGTTAGCACTGAACCGATCTGCCAGGATGTTGGCAATATCAGTTGGTTCTGCAATTTTCATGCCATTGTGCTGTAACTCAGAGCAGATCTGGGTGTTGCCATTGTGATTCTTGGCATAGCTATAGAATGCTTTATGGTTGCCCTTAGAATCAGTGGCAATTTTGTTTTCATAGCTAGCTTTGGTGGATCTTATAAGGGATCTCAGCTTCTTACTGAGGCTGACCAGGGAGCTCCTCCACTCATGGGATTTTACTGTCTTTTGCAACAGTTTCTTCCTTCTGTTATAGAGTTTGTTTATGGCAGGGGACCATCAGATTGGCTTCCTTTTTTGGAGGATAGCATCTTGGTTCTGCTTGGGATAGCACGATCCATGCACTCGTGTAAGTGCTTATAAAGTGCATTTGTGTAGGATTCAGCAATCGTAACTGTATTGCCCATCTGCATGGGTGTCATGAAGTTCGCCACTTCTGTCTTAAGAAGCATGAAGTTGGCTTTGGAAATTTTTTTTTTATCATGGTTTCCTTAATGGTGGGGGCAGAATGTGGATATCTAGGGCAATTAGCTTATGGACAGATCTGACCAATGAGGAGCTGACTTCAGGTGTGGAACACCAGTCACTCATGTTGGTAATGACTAGGTCTAGGATATTGTTGCCCCTGGTGGGGGGTGTAGATAGGTTGATCCAGGGCATTTGAATTTATGAATTCCAGAAAGCGTTGAGAGAAGGAGTTGGTAAATGAGTAGTTTCCCCATTTAATGGTGGGGTAGTTGAAATTGCCCATTGTTAGGGTGTTTGGTTGAACCCTAATATTTTTCAGTATATCAAGAAAAGAGGAGTGGGAATCCTGGTGCATGGTGGGGGATCTGTAGCAAGCTACAATTTGGATTGCAGTTTTGCCCAGAGTTAGTTGCACTTGGATAACATCGGATGCATTATGCTGCGCAACTAGCCTGGAGAGGTGGATATCCTTAATGAATATGGACACACCTCCACCTTTGGTATTCTGGTCCAGGTTAGATGACTGAAAAGTGTGGTATGAGTTATAGCCTGGTAATGCAGGGGGTGCTCTCTAGAGCCTTGAACCAGGTCTCAGTCACTGCACAGATATTGATGTTCTCCATTTTAAGGAGTGCCTCAAGTGAGTGCATTTTGAGATTTAGACTTCTAGCATTGAGTAGCATTAGTCTCAGTTTTTGCTTGCCTGTTCCTGTTATGGTGGTGAGTTTGTCATATGAACCTTGCCTTTACCAATTAGTGCAGTTTCAGGGGTGCACATATTGTCACTTCTACTATGTTAACTCAGAATTAGTCTGCTCATTTTGCAAAAGTACAGCAATAATGCCTCAACAATCTGTCTTCACCAGAAAGAATATGGCATTTACAAAAAGGTAAGATACCCCCCACACACAGACACACTTACAGACAGACACATTGGAAAAATGCATAAATACATGCAAAGATACACACACAAACACACACACACACACACACACACACACACACACACACACACACACACACACACACACACACACACACACACACACACACACACACACACACACACACACACACACACACACACACACACACACACACACACTCGCTGACATAGATGGTCACAGAGATACACCCCTCACACATACATGCACCCAATAAGAGATTTAATTTACCTTGTGCACTGTAGTATTCAAATGATGGGCCCCGTAAAGTTATGTATTTTAGTTTTTACACAAATACATGGTAACCACAGTAAAGTAAGACAATTTACCTCACAGAAATGCACAGTAGTTTTGCAATTCCAGATTAATAATTGTTTGTAATGATCACATGACAAGAGGAAAGGTTACTTTCAACCACAGGTGGCTCTCTACCCATACCTGTCAGTTATAGCCTTGTTGTTAACTAATTAAATGTCAGACATCTGATTGCAATGAAAATAATGGCCCATAGTTATGTATTTCAAGCTTGTATCACACAGGCACATTGTGGCCACAGTAAAGTATTCTACCATAATTTCCACAAATGCACCCTAGTCCTGTACATATAGACTAAATAATGTTTACAATAAGAAAATGACAAGAGAGTAACATACTTTCATCCACAGATGCCCACCCTCCCACACCCACCCAACAGTTATCACCAGTTTACTAACAGAGTACACGTCAGATATTTCATTGTGATAAAAAATAATGGTCGCAGTAATGCATTTTAAGTTTGTTTCACAAAAACACATAGTCTTCAGTATAGTCAAAATAAAGTATTACAACCAACTTCATACAAACACACACTAGTCCTGGAAAACAAGATTGATAATTGTTTAAAATGAGCATATTTCAACAGGACAAAATGCACTCATCCATAGATAGTCCCCTACCTCACCCAGCAGTTATAGCTACTGCATTGACTGTGTACACCTTAGATGAGTGACTGTGATGAAAAATAACAGGTACACAACGCTGTATTTTGTCTTCAGTTTTACATACACAGTAGCCACAGTAAAATATTACAGCTTGCTTCAGAAAGTTGTAATACTACAACTTGCTTCAGAAATTTGCATTAGTCCTGCAAAATTGGAATAATGACCAAACAACAGCAATCAGACACTTTGATCAACAGAAAGCCACAGATCCAGCAATGTTAGTTATTTTGTTGTTTGTACACATCTCAGACATCCAACTGTAATAAAATAAAGCAAAAGCTAAACTAATCTAAACTAAACTAATGGACACATTATGTATTTCATATGGTTTTATAAAATACACAGGCATAGCTCTCTAACTCTTATCGCAAGAATCGGGGATAAAGCAAAACATAATGGGGAGACAAAGAACCAATATCAGGGAAAGATAATGGGTTGATAAAGGCCCGAAATTAGGGACAGATTTTAAATATTTTTTATATACTGAGAAAGTTATTTGAACAACAGTTTTGGCATTTTAATACATTTTCTAAAGGATATGAACTATAGAACTCAAATATTGATCTTCTATATACAATAATCTACTAGAAAACCACAAGCATTATGAGGGGCAGACCAGAAATAGGAGACAAAAATCAGTGATATTCTGCAAATAAAGATAGATTAGAAGTATGAACACAATCCCACCAACAAAGTTCTCTCACAGCTGTCAACATTTTACAGCAAGAATCTGAGACTCACCCAAAGGATAATGTGGCATAAAGGCCCCAGATCAGGTCAGAGACAGATTTTAAATATTGCTCTTTCATATTTAGGAAGCTGTTAGAATGACATGCTTCTGTATTTTCATGCAAATTATGAAGGCTGAAACTAATTTTGTCATTAATTATTGAATGCAATTGCCAATAATTTGCTGAAAAACTTCACATTATTTATAAGGAACAGACCAGAAATTTGAACCAAGATCAGGGACATTTTATAAAATAATGGACAGGAGATGAGAGGTATGCACATAGACAATACTCTTGTAGCAATTTTAGTGCAGTAATCTGGGATAAAGCAAAAGGCCACAAATTAGGGACACTTTCAAATATGCTCTTATATACTGAGAACGTTGTATAAAAATTGTATAAAAATAAAATCCACCACAACTAAAGAGCCGTAGTTAGAAAAAAGCTGAGTAGTGATAAAACATAAACTGCGGACTCTGCACGACTTATATTTAAAACAAAGAATTTATTGTTGGTAAGCGCTTTTTCGCGCTCGCTTCATCAGACCATAAAACAATGCTGTAAAACAGGCTGTTATATACTCAGACTTTTCCTATAATTAATTAATTAAATTAACCAATTTGAATCAATTATTTAAATAAGCCTAGTGGAACTTTAAAAACCTTAGTTGAGGCAGTTCACTTAGAACATTACATAAACTTGATTCAGAAAAATAAACTTTAAAAACCTTAGTTAAAGCACTTCACTTAGAACATTACATAAGCTTAATCCAGAAAAATTCATTATTATAAAATTATTTAAACAACAAAATATTAACTGATTGTAGGCTATTAAGCTATCATGCTCACCTCAAACTAGAAAAAACATTAAAAATGTATAAATATAATAAATATCCATCTGTTACTAAAAAGCTTTCACTATAAATCATTTTAAAATTATAACAAAATGTAGAAGCATATAAACATCTAGGGGTATGAATACATAGAAAGGGCATTAATATGAGTATGTATACCTGTATAAATATAAATATTAAGTTACCAATTCTTAAAAAGCTTGTAGCAACATTAGATGTTTTCATAGAGCATTTAGAATCTAGTCTGCTCTGAACATACCATATATACAGTTGTTAAAAAACCTTACTAAAAAACTCATTCCTTATGCTTCAGCACACTCTATCACTATTCAAATTTAAAATTGTAAAACAACCGAGGAAGTAAATATAAATGTGGAAAAGCAAAATTTTGCTATTTGAAGAAAGACACTAAATAAATCTGCCTGCTCTAACAGATGTGAAACCAAACTTCAAACCTATCCCTGGGTGGAATAAAACTAAAATGTATGAGCTGAACTACATTGTTTTAAAATGAATACAGGAACCTCTAAGGCATACTATCTTCGTGCATTGAGGTAGGGTTTAATGGAGACATAGAGGTTCAAACCTGGAGTGTGGTGCCCTCTTAATCTGAAAATCCATTTCAGTTCTTTAAGTTCCAAAAGGTTGATGTAATCTCCACCTCTAAAACCTGGTTCTATTATTTCTAACACTCTAAAGACAAAAGAATGTCCAGGGCAGTTCAATACATGCTTTGCTAAGGCATTTAACTCATTCTGTTTTTTAATGTCATAGGTGTGATTATACACTCTATTTTTAAGTTTCCCTTTAGTCAGGCCGACATAAAAAGCTGGACATTTTATGCAAGTTGCCAGATAAATCAGACCTGAACTCTCACAAGTTGCTGAGAATCTTGGTTTGAAGACATAGTTAATTTCTGGGTGTATAAAAATTTGGTCATTTGTGATGTATTTACAATAACTGCATCTATGACAAGGGTGGGTGCCTGCATTCTCTGTTTTTTAGTAAGGTTTTTTAACAACTGTATATATGGTATGTTCAGAGCAGACTAGATTCTAAATGCTCTATGAAAACATCTAATGTTGCTACAAGCTTTTTAAGAATTGGTAACTTAATATTTATACAGGTATACATACTCATATTAATGCCCTTTCTATGTATTCATACCCCTAGATGTTTATATGCTTCTACATTTTGTTATAATTTTTAAAATGATTTATAGTGAAAGCTTTTTAGTAACAGATGGATATTTATTATATTTATACATTTTTAATGTTTTTTCTAGTTTGAGGTGAGCATGATAGCTTAATAGCCTACAATCAGTTAATATTTTGTTGTTTAAATAATTTTATAATAATGAATTTTTCTGGATTAAGCTTATGTAATGTTCTAAGTGAAGTGCTTTAACTAAGGTTTTTAAAGTTTATTTTTTCTGAATCAAGTTTATGTAATGTTCTAAGTGAACTGCCTCAACTAAGGTTTTTAAAGTTCCACTAGGCTTATTTAAATAATTGATTCAAATTGGTTAATTTAATTAATTAATTATAGGAAAAGTCTGAGTATATAACAGCCTGTTTTACAGCATTGTTTTATGGTCTGATGAAGCGTACAGAAGCAATGGCCGCTACCAACAATAAATTCTTTGTTTTAAATATAAGCAGAGTCCGCAGTTTATGTTTTATCACTACTCAGCTTTTTTCTAACTACGGCTCTTTAGTTGTGGTGGATTTTATTTTTATACAGTTTTTCTTTGCATATTTCTACCACAACGCACGACATGTCTACAGTCAATGTAGAACTTGACTATGTGCCAGAACCGAGGATACCTAGAAGAAAAGAAATGTGGACTACTTTGTTGAAAGATGGACTTAATCCTTTATTGGATCTGGACTTGAAAGTACCGAATGGTAATACAGTAGAGATTAGCAATGATAGATTTGAAGTGTTCAATGACAAGATAAAAACTTTAGAGAATGATTTGTATAAATATCAACGCCTTAATTGGCAAAGAAAACATATGGAAGCTTGCATACGCTTTAAACTTATTCCAAGAGGAATGCGCATACTCTGTATGCCTTCCTATGGTGACACTCATCCCCAGTTACTTAAGCGATGGCAAGAAATAAATTTAGAGGCTAGTATGCAGTATGTTAAGCTCATTATTGACTACTTCAGTCCAGTGGAGAGTGAATTATACTCTAAAATCAACAACTTACAAAAAGAACTTATTGAAGGCTTCACTGATGACTGTTATCTAAGGAGAATGGATAGCTTGTTTAATCAAGTCAGCTCATATGCCCTTAGGTTGCAGCAAACCAAACAAAAGAAGCTGCAACGGGACTTCGAAGACTTTACAGGAGAGAACTTATCAACACCAATACCCGTATGCAGGCTCCAAACACGGCGCAGCTTGATGACACAATCATAATTGCCACAGAACCGGCATCTACAACTACCAGAGGGAACCAGGAGGACAACTCGAGGGAAAATTTTGTTACACCACCTGAAGGTCCCGTCCCAGCCACTATTGAAGCAGCTACATCAACTCCCCTTCCCAACCAGGAACAAGCTCAGTCATGCAAACCTAGGAGCCATTCCTAAAGATGAAAGTAAAGCTTTTTTACCGTTTCCGATAAAAAAGCTAATGCCAGCAAGAGAACAAAGAAACAGCTGGACCAAGAAAAGAAAACTATCCAAGTGTTCCAGAGAAGGAGATACAATCAATAAGTAATCTACTTGTTTTCAATATGTCCAGGTACGTGCTTTCTGCTTTTGAACAGGAAGTTCTTAATAAGGGACTGTCTTTTGTCCCAGTAAGCTCCCAGAAGTATTGAAAGATCTCAGGTTGTTCAATAGCACTTAAAATCTTTTTTAAAGCCAAGTCAACAGGAACTAATGCTGTCGACGTAGACAGTTTCCAGTTTAAAAAGAAAAGTACTTTTCATCCTGCTATACCTGGACAATTGTTTATAGATTTATGCGAAAATGATTTGTATGATTACTTTAAGAATAACAATAGAAAATGTACGTTTTTCAACATGTCAAGCGATTTGTATTCATCCTTGCACAATCTGATAAATAACGACAGCTTAGTCTTTAGACCAGTAGACAAAGGAGGTGGGGTTGCCATCTTCGACAAAGTAACATATCAAAACTTAATGTACAACATGCTTAGTGACCAAACTACTTATAAAGAGATAAATGAGCTCGAATTATCCAAAATCTTTACCAGAGTTAGGGAAGATATATATGATCTTCTTATGTGTGGCCAGGTGACAGAAGAACTGTATAACTATTTTAATGTTGAAAAACCTTTTTTACCGGCCATTAAAGGCCTGCCAAAAATGCACAAAGGAGTGATGCCCCCCCCTATTAGACCGATAGTAGCCAGTGGAGGATGGCTTACTGAAAAGATGTCTGTATATTTGGAGAAAACTTTAAGACCGATAGTTAATGCAATTCCAAATATTTTAAAGGACACTTATCATCTTCTTGAGTCCTTAGAATCTCTAGATAAGAATCTGATCAAAGAACAACATTTATTAGTTACTTTAGATGTAACCAGTCTCTTCACTTCCATACCGAACATAGAAGGAATCCAAGCAGTGAGAGAATTTCTATCGTTACACACACATTTTAAGAATAATGACATCATTCTCCTCTGTCAGCTGTTAGATTTAGTTCTCTACAACAATGTATTTTGTTTTGAGGAACGAACCAGATATCAGGGGTAGCCATACTTATGCCAATTTGGTGATGCATAAGTGGGAAAGGGACTTCATTTTCACTCACCCATGTTACAAAAATCTTGGCTTACTACCATATTCTAGTGATTTGGGATGGCTCTAAAGAGGAATTTTTAGAATTCAAAAAATATCTGGAGTCCACAACAACATATTTGAAATTCTCAGCTCATATGTCCTATGAAACAGTAAGTTTTTTGGATGTAAGCCTCAGTATCACTAATGGTAGGCTAAGTTCAACCCTATTTAGGAAAGCCTGCTGGAGGAATTCCATTTTGTCATATTTTCAAAGGGATAGTTAAGAGCCAATTCCTTAGAATATCCAAGATATGTAAAAATAGAGAGGACTTAGTCCGTGAAGCAGACATACTGGAAAAAATCTTTGGAGACAGAAAGTACAATGCAACAATGGTAAAAAATATTAGAACTCAGGTCCTAGAAGAAGAGAAGTTAGTAGGTTTAGCAGCAATGCTAAGTACATGAACTCAACCAGTCAAAGCAAATGATAGTATGAACATCAGGAGAATCATTAATAATAACTGGAAAGTGTTGATTTCTGACCCTTTCACACAACAACTGGTAGGTACAACCCCTCATTTTGTTTATAGGAGTAACCAAAATCTTAAGAGAATGTTATGTGATAGACTTGGTAGAAAGGAGCAAGTTCCTACAGAGAATGCAGGCACCCACCCTTGTCATAGATGCAGTTATTGTAAATACATCACAAATGACCAAATTTTTATACACCCAGAAATTAACTATGTCTTCAAACCAAGATTCTCAGCAACTTGTGAGAGTTCAGGTCTGATTTATCTGGCAACTTGCATAAAATGTCCAGCGACTAAACGGAAACTTAAAAATAGAGTGTATAATCACACCTATGACATTAAAAAACAGAATGAGTTAAATGCCTTAGCAAAGCATGTATTGAACTGCCCTGGACATTCTTTTGTCTTTAGAGTGTTAGAAATAATAGAACCAGGTTTTAGAGGTGGAGATTACATCAACCTTTTGGAACTTAAAGAACTGAAATGGATTTTCAGATTAAGAGGGCACCACACTCCAGGTTTGAACCTCTATGTCTCCATTAAACCCTACCTCAATGCACGAAGATAGTATGCCTTAGAGGTTCCTGTATTCATTTTAAAACAATGTAGTTCAGCTCATACATTTTAGTTTTATTCCACCCAGGGATAGGTTTGAAGTTTGGTTTCACATCTGTTAGAGCAGGCAGATTTATTTAGTGTCTTTCTTCAAATAGCAAAATTTTGCTATTCCACATTTATATTTACTTCCTCGGTTGTTTTGCAAATTTAACTTTGAATAGTGATAGAGTGTGTTGAAGCATAATGAATGAGTTTTTTCAGTAAGGTTTTTATAACTGTATACATGGTATGCTTAGAGCAGATTAAACTCTAAATGCTCTAAGGAAACATTTAATGTTGTTACAAGCCCTTTAAGAATTGGTAGCTTAATATCCACACAGACATACATACTTATATTAATGCCCTTTCTATGTATTCACATCCCTAGATGTTCATATGATTCTACATTTTGTTATAACTTTAAAATGATCCATAGTTAAAGCTTTTTAGTAACAGATGTATATTTATTATACTCATACATTTTTAATGTTTTTTCTAGTTTGAGTTGAGTATGATAGCTTAATAGCCTATAATCAGTTAATATTTTGTTGTTTAAATAATTTTATAATAATGAATTTTTCTGGATTAAGCTTATGTAATGTTCTAAGTGAAGTGCTTTAACTAAGGTTTTTAAAGTTTATTTTTTCTGAATCAAGTTTATGTAATGTTCTAAGTGAACTGCCTCAACTAAGGTTTTTAAAGTTCCACTAGGCTTATTTAAATAATTGATTCAAATTGGTTAATTTAATTAATTAATTATAGGAAAAGTCTGAGTATATAACAGCCTGTTTTACAGCATTGTTTTATGGTCTGATGCAACAATAAATTCTTTGTTTTAAATATAAGTCGTGCAGAGTCCGCAGTTTATGTTTTATCAATACTGAGAACGTTGTTAGAATAAAATAATCCCGCATTAGCATTCACTTTATAATGGATATAATTTATAAAGTTTGAAACCCAAATATCTGTCATTAATTATGACTGCGGTCTTCAGTAGTTAGTCAGAATCTAGAAATTGTTTGAGGAACAGATAAAAAATACAAGGGAAAATCAGGTAAAGACAATTGAGAGGGATGCTGTTATTTGACCTTTCATCAGCAAATTTATGAGAAAAAGACCAAAAATGTAAAGCAAAATTCAAGGACAGCAGCAAAGATATCCAGTGTTGATATTTTATCTGGATGTCTGCCAAACTGAGGGAAAATCTTACTTACCTTATGCTCCAGCAACTGCATCTCCAACCTAACGGCCAGTGCACTTAACCAATCACTGACCCAAGTACTCTGTCTGATTGCTGAAGGAATTCCATGAGCTGTTTGTTTTTAATTGAGGTTATTTTTTTAAATAAAGAAACCCTGTATTTCTTTACTTAAAATATAAATAAAGTAGAAAAAAGGCTCATAAAGTGCTGGTGCCCCAGTCCTTCTTTTGCCATAAGCCAGTCTGGAGCTGTGGGCTCTGATTGGCCCCTACTATAATCTGCCACTGCATGCACACACACACACACACACACACACACACACACACACACACACACACACACACACACACACACACACACACACACACACACACACACACACACACAAAGTAAACATTTTCATATCCATAGACTTCTTAGATTGAGTATCAAAAACAGCCTTAGTCAACATATACAATCAAACTGTTAATTAAAACAGTGTGACAAAAAACAGCCCTCGACAACATATGCAATCAAACTCTTAATTAAACAGTGAGTTAATGTCCTTCTTTTCAAAAAACAAAACAAGGAAATTGCAGCCTTCAAGTTTTAACTTTAACTGCTAACAACATTCCCTTCATTATAATAATTCTTCAGTAGCAATTTTCCTATAAACATACTAATTTTTTTCAAGGACTGCAAATTTGAATATGGCATCTTTTAAATTTTAATAAATGTTTGCATAATGCATTTTTGTCATTATTCACATTAACCGGATTCGGATGCTCATGACAGTCGGTTGCAACCTATGAGTTGTGCATCCAACATAAAATACAATACATTTTTTGCATACATCAATGCAAGTTATATTATTATTATTATTATTATTATTATTATTATTATTATTATTATTAACAGTACATGAATGTATATCAAGTATAAGAGGATGTTGGGATTTGGTATAACGGATAAAACATTTATCTCACAAGCACAAGGTAAAAAGTTTGATTCTCACCTTTGAAAGGTATTGGCTAAGCTTAAATTAGCCCCAGCAACCAGCCTAAGAACTACCTGTAAGGTAATGTCTTTCTTTTACAATCGCAGTGACTCCTCCTAAAAATATAAATATACTGACACATCACAGCTGTTGCATGTTATCATTCCCATTTCACTAGTTATGGATTTGAAATCTTATCTAAACAAATCTTTAATTTTTCCCTTTCACAAATTACTATTTCCTGGGAGGGAAAACAATGCAAAATGTTCCAGTTAGATCTAAGAACATTTTTGATACCTAGCATAGCCAACAAGTTTGTCAGTTTCTTAGACATTGTCTTATTGCTACCTTTCATCTGTATAATACTGACATTGTTGTTTGTCAAAAAGCTAACTCTGTTCTACCCTTTTTCAATACAGTAGAGAGTTGATTATCCAAACTAATTGGGACCTACGGTAGTTTGGATAATTAAACTGTTCAGATAATCAAACATATAATTGAACCGGATAAAAACTTCTAAAAATGATTTTGATTAACATTAAACGAGAAACAAAACAAATATATATTGTAAGTACAAAATGGTATAGAATTTTATTGTAGTACAAGCTCAAAAAACACTCACAAGTGAATACGTATAATGTTTACATATTCAGACTTTATGTTTTTTCCTAAATGAAAACTTTGGAAGGCTACATTCGGATAATTGATGTTACGGATAATCGACATTCAAATAATCGACTCTCTACTGTAGCTCAATTTCTATTATTAATAGCTTAACCTAACCATTTGTCCTTCACCTTGTTCTCTTCTAACCATTTAGGGTGCATGTTGTTATAATTCATGTAACTGTTATTGGGATACACTTTTATATATACTTGTAATGAGTCTGTCACTCCTTTTTGATAAAAGAATATAAAAAAAATTCAATCATTTTTATTCCACAAGTATGTGCAAATCCTTACTAATATGTACTCTGCCAAAAAACAAATATTTGTGAGAATTACATCAATAAAACTATCATGTTTTATTGCCTTTCTAGAGGACCCCTCATGTTTGCAGTATCCGTGGTAACGCATTTTATTTCTGTACTCTTCTTTTACTTGTTTTTGAAGGTATATACATTTGTTTTTCTGGAGCAGTGGCCCCATACTGCTCAACCTCTTAGCACAAGAAATCTGGACAAAACTTAAAACAATGGGGGAGATAAAGGCCAAAAACTAGAGACAGATTTTAAATATTGCTCCTATAAACATTGAAAGATGTTAGACTAACATGCATTTTCTGAAGGATTTGATGTCTGAAACTCAAATGTGTGTCATTAATCAGTCACTTCAAGCCTAAATGTTTTGCCAGAAAACCATAAGTTTTATGAGAAACAGATTAAAAAATATGAAGGAAAAATCTGTTTATTCTGTGAAACTTTGGACAGTTGAGAGCTATGGGTGGGGGTGGGGGGGGCATGTTTACCCAAGAATCTTCTTCTGTTGTAGATCAGTTAGAGGTGAGATAAATAATGACTTCCAGTAGGGGTTGTAGGCTAGGCAGTAGATATTCTGTGCCTGAATTTGAGCTCTAGATATTATGCACTAATTTTCTGCTGTGTGTCAAATGGTATGCATGGATTTGGTCGTAAGGCCAACTGTTGAACGCAATATGTCGAACTGCAGAATGCCAGTACGGCATAATTGTGAATGCAATTATGTTGAAACGCCAAACATCCCCCCTTTTTGACCCATGGTAGCGCTTGTTTAGGTGGTAGAGCGGTCAGAAATGTCGAATATCGAATTTTATACGACATTCCGACCGTTCAACATCTAAATTTTGAACATTTAAGTTCGGAGAACACCCTGTTCGACAATTGGCAGTACGACCAAATCCATGTAAACCGTGTCAAATGCATCTAATGAAAAGGTTGTTACCTCTCTGATTAGATAATATTATTGTTCATTTTATAAAAACATTTATTTGGTGTACTGTGCAGATATTTTAATTTAGCCACATTCTTGGCACATCACCAGCATTATCTGCATTCTTATTGTTGCAACATCAAGAAGTAGTCTACATTTATGACGTCAGTTGCCTGCAGGCATCCTACAATAATTGCAAAGAAAAAATGAAGTTGCATATCCTGCTCATCTCTAAACTAGATATGTTAACCCCAAAGGAAAAAAACACTAAATTAATTCAAACCTCAATGAAATGAATCTATAAATAAATGAAAAACAAAAGAAAACAAAAAATATAATAATTAAAAAAATGAGACTGCAACCAAATAATCAGAAAATGGCATTACTGGCAAAGTTGGGCCTAAAACTACAACTGTTTTATGTTACTGTGACAACCCCAAGATGTTTAGAAGTAAGTCTTGCTCACTGTCGGTCCCATCACAGTAACATCTGAGCCCAATAACACTGATTGAAAGACAAGCTTTGCCATTTAATTTTTATCCCAGTTCATATACCTTTGCACCATCATTAATAAATACAAAAGCTACTAAATAAATTCAAATATATTTAAATTACAAGTGTGATGCACAATTGTCAGTTATCAGACAGCTGCTAATAAATTGGATGACAGCCTCCACATGTATAGGTTAATTACCCTGTGAATGCTTTAACCTGTGTGAGTTGCCTAAAGGGTTATTACGGTGACACATGTAAATTTCAATTGCATATTTAAATTATTAAATTTACATTCCTATCCTACAAGTCTACATAAAAATAATAAGACTTTAACTTTACCTATAAAATACTAACAGAAACTCAGCACTCACAAAAAAAGTTCAAATTGCCAAAGCATCTTTCTTTCAAGGCTTTACTCAAGTAGAATCTTGGGTAATCAATAATGCACTTTGATGTCAATAAGAAACACAACTCTAAAACTCTAACCTAAGTTACACAAAAAATGGATACATGGAATATGAACAATATCTGCTTTAAAAGATTCATGAAGCATCTTACTATCTCAGGTTAGGAAACATGATTTATAACATGGCTTTGTTATTGGTTATAAGACACACTTTCTAAACCTACAGTACCAGTGTATAAGATTTTAATGTATTACACAGCAGTTCCCCACTTACTCCGTGTGTGTGTGTGTGTGTGTGTGTGTGTGTGTGTGTGTGTGTGTGTGTGTGTGTGTGTGTGTGTGTGCGCGTGTGCATGTCTGTCATTTCTAATAGCATGATCAGTGTATGGTCATAGTTACTAAGAAGTTTAAAAAGTGTTTTATTCATTCACTCTGTAATGCCACATAGTATTTAAATAGAACAGATGAACTCAGTAGGCACATACTAGAACACTAATATCAATATATGATATTCTCTCTATCTTTAGTAAATGAAATGCTCTGCTCAACAAATGTTAATCTACTTATTTATCTTATGATGTGTAGGCAGGGAAGAGATGAAATAGACAAAACCTGTTTTGCCACCAACCATAATTTTATGAATTTTAGTCCTCCTTTTATTAGACACTTCAGTGATTATCCTTTGAGAAATAAATGCTAGAGTGTGTCTTCCTGCACCTTTTCTAGAGTTTCAATGCATGGCAGTGTGTTGGACAATTTTGCATACACGCCACTACCTGGAGTGCAGCCAGTAATGTCTTTCACATACTATTACGCCCTCCCCCGAGTAGCCCAGCTGTACAGAAATTGCACCCCTAAATATCATTTGCTGAAGAAGTGGTAATCCATACAGGAAACTGCCCTCCCCCATTAAGTTAGATTTATTTGTACACCCATGATAATGCATGAGGATTGGCATACTGAGCTGGTTAGACTCTTTGTAGGCTAACAAAAACACAGAGCTAACATGGTAACCATCTAACCTGAGCATCTAAGTGTCTTACATCAGAATTACCATAAGCAGAAAAAGTCTTTCTTTTCATGAGGTTATCAATTGCAAGTACTTACCTAGGCATATGGTTAAAAACACAGCTGTAACATATAAACCCATCTGTGACTCTTCCAGAGTACGAAGAACTGCTGTGCTCCACTCTAGATATGTGCAAGGATAACAAGTTCTGGTCAACAGTTTGCAGAAACAACAAGTTTTGTACTTATTAACTACTGTCCCATGATTTTGATGAAGGAAGGTCGCTGAGCTTGTAAACAAGGAATGAGGAACTGAAAAATACAACTCAATGATGTGTAAGCAGGGAAGAGATGAAATAGACAAAACCTGTTTTTCCACATCTTGGTTATCTTCTTTAAATAAATCACCTGCAAATGAAGTATTTCAAATCACTGAAAGGCAAAGCAGGTATAGGAAAGATGAAAAAGATTGCAAAGCATTTTGTCATGTCCCAAGGCAAATGGTTTACTTGTTAATGATGGTTATGATGTCACCTAAAAAAATGACATGCTCTCCTTAACAAAACACTGTTCTTGTTTTCATTCATTAATTTAATTATCTTATTTTATTTTTTATGATTTACATCGCTAAACTCAGCCCACTTCAATCGCGCACAGAGGGATACTAAGAAAGACACAGACAGGCAGATGCACACACACACACGCGCACACGTGCACACACACACACACACACACACACACACACACACACACACACACACACACACACACACACACACACACACACACACACACACACACACACACACACACACACACACCTGTGTGTGTTATGCATAGATACAAATATATGTATAGTCCTTCATTTGCTAACCAGGTATTTAGAATGGCACAAAGATACTTTTCAGTCACATACATACACACACACACACACACACACACACACACACACACACACACACACACACACACACACACACACCTGTGTGTGTTATGCATAGATACAAATATATGTATAGTCCTTCATTTGCTAACCAGGTATTTAGAATGGTACAAAGATACTTTTCAGCCACATACATACACACACACACACACACACACACACACACACACACACACACACACGCACACACACACACACACACACACACACACACACACACACACACACACACACACACACACACACACACACCTGTGTGTGTTATGCATAGATACAAATATATGTATAGTCCTTCATTTGCTAACCAGGTATTTAGAATGGCACAAAGATACTTTTCAGCCACATACATACATACATACACACACACACACACACACACACACACACACACACACACACACACACACACACACACACACACACACACACTGCAGCCTAAATGGCAAGGGAAAAAATCTGTCAGCAACAGGGTGACATTTTGTTTGTGATCTCATTCACCAAAGAAGGGCTACCAGAGCTGGATACTATTAATGTACAGTAAACTAGTCTTACAGTATATGAACTCTTTTAGACACAACTGAGACTATGAGTGCAGAAGTAATTGCAGTAGATTCTGATACGTTGGAACAGCTTTTAAACAGGAAGCTTTATTTCTATAAAGTATACATATATCTGGAAACTTTCCATAAAGTCAGACATTCATAATATCATTTGCTCACTTCTATCGCATTACTTTGTGGGAGATCACAGAACAGGGGGATTGAGAATTTACTCCACTGTTGTATGATCTTAGAGTTGGCATATATAATTGGTTGAAGATGTGGGTACAGGAGAGCTTGCTTCCCTGCAAAAAATGTTTTTTTTTTTTTTTTGGTATATTGAGTTTTGATCCTTTTGGATTGATGTTTTACTGTTTGATATCCCTGTTTTGTAAGTGTCATAGAGTTAGGCATCCTAATCATCATAACAACTACCTCATTTCACAGATAATACCTCTAAACCTCTCAGTACAAGAAATTAGGACAAAGTCTAAACTAATGGAGGGGCAAAGGCCCAGAAATTGGGACAGATTTTAAATATTGTCTTTATAAATTTATACAGTGGGAGGGTGGCATAATGGTTAAGGTGTTTACCTTAGAAGCACAAGGTGCAGGGTTTGATTCTCACAGGAGGTAACTGTCTAGGCTTAAACATGGTCCATGAAAGCAGCTAGCCTAGTAATAATCTATGAACATTGCTAGAATAGCAGGATTTGTGTTAGCTTGAACTTTCTGAATGATATGAAGTCTGAAAATCAAAATTCTGTCATTATTTAGTGATTTCAGTCCTCAGTAATTTTCCAGAAACCATAAATTTTATTTGAAACAGACAAAAATAGAAGGCATTCTGCAAAAATGTGGACAGTTGAGAGGTTTGTACAGACATACCTTTCAACCTCTTAGTGCAGGAAATCTGGACAAAGCCTACAATAATGGGGGGGGGGGGCAAAGCTCAGAAATAGGGACAGGTATTAAATATTGCTCTTATAAATTTTAAAAAAAGTTGCTAGAATAATAGGAGTTGTGTTAGCATGCATTTTCTGAAGGATATAAAGTCTAAATTAAAAACCCTAATGTATGTCGTTATTTAGTGGCTTAAGTCCAGAATCTGGACTGTTAAGAGGTATGGTTAGAGGTAATGAATACTAAACACAAGTGACAGATGCAATATTTAAGAGATATGGAGGCCTTGTACACTCAAAACAAAAGGACAGATTGTGAGGATTGCTCTAACACACCACATGCTCCCAACCCTGACACATAATGTAATGTCATATGCTGACACTTGAAAGAAATCTGTACCTAAGTCTCTTTGACCTGTAGGGATTAATTCTCAGCAAAAATCAAAATTAATTACAACACATAACATCTCACCTTTAATAAAGTGCTGCAGTGTGACATAGAGTCTCAGTTTTACCAGATCAGAACACTCAAAAAATATATATATATATTTTTAGTGATTGGTGACTGCATAGTGAAACACATATATTCCCCACTCATTAGGCTGGACAATGAGAGCTGTATTTCAGGTACAAGGGTTTCAGAGTTCTCAAGAGCCCTTAGGATCTTTGCACAAGACATATTTTACTATGACATGGTAATTGTGCTTATGGGGGTGAATGACTCGGGGTGAAAAAAACAGAGGGTAATGCAGGAAGGCATGTCTGAGTTTTCTATGCATGCCACAAATGAAGGTGAGACGGATACTGAATGGAATCTTCCCTTCTCCACTAATGATGCCCAGGTACAAAGAAAAGATGATTGGCTTGAAAAACTGGCAAAATAGCTGGTGTCATTCTGGGGAAATCTAGTATATGTCAGCATGGAATGGAATGAAATGAATGTCATTTCTACTTGCTTTGCGAAGGGTGGTCTGCACCTCCTGTTCAAAGGCTTCTGCATACTGGCTAAAACTTTTCCTGCTGTCATAGTGCCCTTTTCAGGCAAAGTTCAGTAAATGAACATTCTAACATAGCAAATGTATCAATATTGAAACAGGATCAAATCAGGGTGGCTCTGCTCAATACCAGCAGTCTGAACAGCAAGCTGCCCCAACCTTGAAGCATTCCTGCATTTTAATAGGCATAAACATGTGTGTGTGGTGTGTGTGTTTGTGTGTGTGTGTGTGTGTGTGTGTGTGTGTGTGTGTGTGTGTGTGTGTGTGTGTGTGTGTGTGTGTGTGTAATCACTGAAACCTGGTTTAAAAGGCCAGAAAGCACGCTCTTCATCTTTGTGTTTACAGCCTATCATGCTTTCTCACTCAGTGGTGACTGTGATGGCATATCCAAATACCTAAACACGGAAACCTAATGAAACCTAAACCTAAACATGCTGTTCAACCTCAGCCTCTCCACAGGCTACGTGCCCATAGAATGGCGCACAGCAATGGTTATTCCACTCCACAAAGGAGGGGCCACAACTGACCCTGGTAACTATCGCCCCATAAGCCTGACTAGCTTGGTCTGCAAGGCTATGGCTCGCATCATCATGGAACTCATTAACAAAGACATTGGGACCCTCTAAACACTTGATCTGACCCAGTTCGGCTTTGTTAAGGGTAGATCATGCCTAATAAACCTGGTTGACTTCTTCGAGACAGTCACCAAGGCCATAGATGAGGGAAAGGTTGTTCACACAGCCTACCTTGACCTCGCCAAGGCTTTCGACACCATTCCCCACTCAGGTATTACAGAAAAACTCACCAGCCTGAACATAAACCCCTACGTCATGAGATGGGTTGCCAAGTGGCTTACAGACAGAACTCACACGGTAAGAATAGCAGACTCCAAGTCTGACTCTAAACCAGTCACAAGTGGTGTCCCGCAAGGCTCGGTCCTGGGACCCCTACTGTTTGGCGTATACTTCTTAGAAGTACAGGCAAACACAGGAGGACTATGGCTAATCAAGTCCGCCGATGACTGCAAACTGGGAGCCATAATTGACCCTCCGGCTGACACGGACATCCTCCAAAAGGGCCTTACTAAGCGGACACCTGGTGTCAAAGTCATGGCCTCAAGCTAAATGCCAAAAAACGCATAGTCATCCCGTTTGGGAAAAACAAAACAGCCATGAATTACCACATAGGTGGCAGCCCACTTAATACAGAAGAGGTAATAAGAGATCTGGGGGCCCAGGCAGATAGTAATCTCTCCTTTGACAATCATATTGCCAAAGTAGTTAGGAAATCCTTCTATGCGGCCCATCTAATTACTAAAGGATTTGCATCTAGAAATAAAGCGGTTATAGTGCCCCTCTACTCGTCACTCATCAGACCCATCATAGAGTACAATGCCCCATTTGGGATGTATCTCACAAGACACTTCTAACAGCTGGAGAGACCACAAAAGTACCTCACCAAGAGGATTACTGGCCTCAAACATATGTCCTATGCAGCCCGACTGAAAAAACTCCGGCTGTACTCAGTGACATATCGCTCACTCAGAGGTGATTTCTGCCTGACTTACAAAGCCATGTCCAACTCAGAATTGATGGACATGCTCCACCTAAAGAAATCCAAGTCACTGCGAGCCACATGCTGTAGTGAGCTAAACCTCACCGCAACAATAAATAGAACATGCTGGAGGGATAGATTCCTGTCACAGAGACTCCCCATGCTTTGGAACAAAATTCCAAACTACATTAGTCAGAACCCCTCACTAACACTCTTCAAGAGAAACCTTGACGAGTAGATGGGTAACAGAAAATACACCCCTGGGATCACTTCATTGGCTCTGCTTGACAGAGGATCAGTTAATTAATCAATAGGGCGGCGAAAGCCAACACACTCTGGCTAGGCTTATAAATGCCCTTGGGCAGATAGCCTAGTACCTACCTATGAACCATACTTGTCAGAGACCATATCACCTCTAGACGGAGTCCCAGTGACCCACAAATCATTTGCAGTATTCCTTATATGACTCCAGAAGTTTATATGAGGTTCCTAAATGCCATGGATGAACTCACCGTAAATAAGTTCCCTATCATTCTGGAAGACTTTAATTATCCATTAATTAACTAGAGAAGTTACTCCACCAACATAGGATATGTTTAGAAGTTTTTACACCTAATAAATAAAATTTTAAAAGACCAGATTGTTACTAGCACAATTAGAGGACAAAATATTCTTGATCTGTTTTCACAAATGTAGTGGCATTGTGCTTATCTCCCTTAGTAACTCTGTCACCAATTAAATCAAACTATGAGTAAGCAACCTTTCCTTTAAACTGTCTAAAGCCCCTGAAACCAGTATGTCTGAATTCAAAGACTTCAAGAGCCCAAATCTCCTCAAATTCTATGATGAAGTCTCAAAATCTCTTATAACAACATCACCCCAGACATCAGCTCAGCAGACAGCTTTGTCAAGGAGTTTTACACCCAGATAAATAATTGTATAGAATTGTTAGACAGATTCAAATCCAAGTATAATGAGAAATGTAAAAGCAAACCATCCTGGTGGTCCAGCAACATAAATAAAATATACAGTAAAAGAAAACTCATCAGTGTATACAGCGAATCTACTGAACCCCAAGATAAGAAAAATATTAGGAATTTGACTAAGAATTTAAAAAAAAAACTATTAGATCTTCTAAGGCAACCCATGGACTCAGGCTGGCATTGGATACCAAGGAAAAGTCCTCCTTTAGTTATGTTAGAAATCTAAGAAACAACACTTAACCATGTACAGATCTCATACTAAATGACAAAATCTACTCAGACCGGGTGGACTTTGGCCATATTCTAGCAAATAAATTTAGTCCAAATATTACTCCTGAGATGAGTATCCAAAGTCCTAAGATCCCTGTAGCTTTCATGCTCCCCACCATCATTAAAGAATATGTACTGAAAGTACTGTCCCGGATTAAGAACACTTTCTCTGTGGGTCCACATAACATATCTGTTGTTTGATAAATAGTAACGGAATTACCATGTGGAATCTCCACATAACTTAAGCCTGGCTACAGGTTTTGCACAGGATGTAGGATGTATATAATTGGAGATGCCAGTCCATAAAGGTGGCCCTACTACTGACCCAAGTAAGTATAGGCCCATGACCCTGACAAATTTTATCTGTATAGTGAAGGAACACATTAAAATAAACCTGATTAACATCAAAATTAAAAATCTCTGCAGACTAGAGCCACATCAGTTTGGTTTAGTAAAATGTAGACCCTGTTTTACTTCTTTGAAAAGCTAATGCAAGCTTTTGACAGTGGTCACAATGTACCTGATCTGGCCAAGGAATTTTACATCATCCCTATTCAAGCATAATTAATAACTAAGTCTGTTACAAATAAATCCCTGTGTGGTAATATAGATAGCAAATTGGCTAAAAGACAGAACTGACATAGTGCGGGTGGCAGGGATAGTGTTAGAAAAGATGAAGGTTAGAAGTGGTGTCCAGCAGGGCTCAGTGCTGAAACCACTTTTTTTTGGTATTTACTTCTGTGACCTAGAAACTGAAAACCAAGACCTGTGTCTATGGGTGGCTGCAAACTGGGCATCATTGTTAAATTCACCTCTGATACAGTTGCCCTACAGTAGGAAGGTCTATATCAGAAGATCGAAGTTTCAAAACTTCAAATCTGATATGATCAACACTATATGATCGAAGTCTTGAAACTTCGAATCTTTTAAAGGAGATCTTTGTACAGCACAGAAAGGGAAGATTTCCCTTTTCTGCACTGTAGTGCAATCTCGGAGTTGGTATATTTAAGTAGCAGGGGGTGTGGGGGGGTGCAGGGGGGTTTGCCCCCTACTTAGAACATTTAAATAGTTTGATTTTGTAGGTTGTTGTGTTTTATTACATTTTCGATGTTTCAAGAGTTCGATGATATGGTGTCGACCATATCAGCTTCGAAGTTTTGAAACTTCGATAATGTAATATAGACCTCATACCTGATATGTAGGAATGTACATTTATAAATGCCTGGTGTATTGAAAATGGGCTTAAATTAAATGACAAAAAATTCAGCATTTGTTATTTGCAGATAAACCGTCTTTCCAGCATATAGCATTGACAATACCCCAATTCAAAATGAAAATGAAGTAAGAGACCTGGGAACCTGGGCTAATAATTCCCTCTCCCTTGACCAAAGGAAGCAGTTGTCAGGAAATCCTTGAATGTATAGGCTCATAGGTAAATACTAGGCTAGCTACCTTGAAGGGCTATTTTAAGTCTAGCCATGTTATTCCATTAGGTGTTCAAATTATCCTTACTATGATTTTTATTCTTAAACTTTCCATTTGTGAATGAATATTTCTGGAGTCATATCACTGAGCATTGAAAGAGGATAAGGCAGTTATCCACAGGGGACCGTCCTGGGGGTAAATTTCCTTATTCCTATCATAGATCTAAATTCTGTTCAAATAAAGACAAAGATAAGCTTTGTTTTATGTGAATGGGGAGTCTGTTCCACAGTAGTGCTATACTTTAAGATAAGTACTTACTACACCAAGCTGTTCTGTTGATATTGCAGTAGAGGCTGACGTCTCTGGATTGGTAATTTTTGACACCATTTGATTTGGGCCTGTGCAGTAGGTCCATTAGTGGTAAGTCAGAGAATGCATTATAGGCTAGGCACAGAACACCTCATAATAGTCTATAACAGACCAAGTATAGTGAAAGGGCTTTGAGGCGGCCCATGAAGGTTGTGTGGTTTGGTCCCAGTATTCACTTTATGGAGGAACCTCTGTGGGCACTCTAGTTGTTGCACGTCTCTTCAGGTATATACCGAAGGAGACATTATACTCAGTGATGAGCCTGATAAGGGCTGGGCAGTGTGGGACAATGACATTTCTGTACTGAGATGCTCTCCTTTTGCATATAAGTTGGGCAATATAGAAGGACATCTGTACAACAGTAGACATATGTTGCTCAAATGCTAGGTTGCTATCTACATAAGTTCCTAAATCTCTAACTACTGTAGAGACTCATAGTGATATATTGTCAATGTTCGTTTCCCAAGGTAGTCGGTTTCACAAAGGGTATAATAATGTAGTATTTGGCATTTAGCTTTATTCCATGACTCTGGCACCAGTTATTTTTTTTTTTTGGGACAAGCCCTCCTGGAGGATGGCTGAGTCTTTTTGGAGATTCAGTGACTGCTCCCAACTTGCAGTTATCCGTAACTTCTGAAAACCAAAGACCCTTGACATTTGTTTGGACTTCTCAGAAGTAGAAGCTATACAGGAGCAGTCTCAGCACAGAGCCCTGCGAGACTACACTAGTGGCTGACCTTTTTGTGAAGATAGCTTCCTTTATCATGACTTCCTGTGTCCTATCTATGAGCCAGTTGGCAATCCAGTGTGTGATGTAGAGGTTTACTCCTAATTTAGCAAGCTTTTCTGCAATGCCTGAGTGGGGTATTGTGTAAAAAAATCTTTGCCAGGTCTAGATAGACATTGTGTACCACCTTGCCTTCATCTATTGCTTTGTTCACTTTTTCAAAAAAGTCCACCACATTAAGTAAGCTTGACCTGCCTTTGACAAAACCAAACTAGGATGGGTCCATTGTTTGGAGACTTCCAAGGCTTCTATTGATTAATTCCATGATAAGTCTTCCCATGGCTTTACATATGAGGCTGGTCAGACTTATGAGTTGGTAGTTACCTCGGCTGGTAAATGGCCCTCCCATGAGCAGGTGTATAACTGTCCTTTTTTCACTTAGCATGAAGCTCATTTATATGCTGAGGTTAAACAGTGTTGTTAGGGGCATGGATAAGTCATGCGTCATGCTCAGGATGCATCTATGGATATGATCAGAACCTACAGATGGAGTATTTTTGACTTTTGAGAAAGCATTCAAGACTTGGCCCTATGTGATTGCTGGGGTGTATTGGTTTCTGATTTTTCTTGTGAGATATTTAGGGATGGAGTGAGTGAAGTTGGAGCTGAATTTATCAGCCAGCCGCTTTGCTGTATCTTCAACTTCCATAAAGTTGGTGATGTCCACAACCACTTCAGCACACTGCCGTGTAGCACTTTTGAGATTATGGACAGAGCTGAAGAAGGCATTGTAGTTGTTCATGGCTTGAATGGCTATTTTTGCCTCAAGTTTGGCCTTGGTGGTTTTAATTAGGCTTCTGAGTTGCTATTTAATTTAATGATGATAATTTCTGTCTTGCTGGGTGTAGCGCTTCTTATTTTTAGCCCAAATTTTCTTCATTTTGTTATAAAGCTTATTGATATTGTGGTTCCACCAGGGAGATTTGTTTTTAGGGTTCATCCTGTTCTTATTTCTACTAGGTGCAGCTACTTCTGTGCAGTCATTTACAAGATTTATTTATTTATTTATTTTATTTTACATTTGTTGACCGGGCTAGTCTAATTGGATACATGTACATTTTCAGTAGAGGCCCAGGGAGAAAAGCTCCAAGACACTTACAAAATACAATAAAGATGGAAATAACAGTAAAGATACATACAAAATACAATATAAAAAGTAGTAGTAGTTAGTACAAATAAATTGTAGTTAGAACTAAAAATATATATTTTTTTCAATAAAAAATAGCAAATAGTTGAACATTGTTAGAGAAATACTAACTACCATACTCTGACTGTTCATAGCAAGAACAGTAAACAGCAAGGATAATATTAATGAGAGGATGTTATATACATATATTTATGAAATTCATTAGCATATTAGATGATATAAGCTATCTGTATGTTTCCACATAAACAGTAAAATTGTCTGGATTTGGAGGATTTGAAACTTGGTAGGGTAGCACTTATAAGCAGGAAGTTTGCCTTGGAGAGATTTTTAAAAGTTCCAGAGACAGTGGAGTTCTCAGGTTTTAGTTATGTTTTGAAGGAAACTGCTCTGTGTTTGGACCCAACAAGTGAAGATTTTACACATATTGCAAGAATCAAGGACACTGTTTACCCTAGTAGGTACTCTGACTAACTGAGTCAAGAATCTCTGGGCATGCACACACTAGTGGTGGTATATATTTTCCAATCTATACCTGGGTTACTGAAGTCACCGAGGAAGATGATATTGAATTTAATGCTGAGTGAGTCTAGTTTATATAAGAAAGTTCTATGACATTCCTGAGTTGTAGAGGGTATTCTGTGGTTAGATAAAATATGCTATGGAACTTTGCTAATGGTGACTTGGACATGAAGAGGCTCCATGGCACCATGCTGCTTTACCAGCCTTGATGTGAGTGTCTTCTGGATGAAGACTGACACACCTCTACCTTTTTTTCCCTTCCTACATAGTACTTGGTCTAAATGTGTGGAAGACATTATAGTCTCCCACAGCTGGGGTACACTTCACCAATTTAAGCCATGTCTTGGTCATGTCACTACACAGACACCTACATCCTCCATGGTGAGGACAGGTTTGAGGGGGTAGAGTCTCTTGTTTAGGCTCCTAGCATTGATTGGTGCA